>NW_027254768.1:0-182635 GCF_044704955.1 Pristiophorus japonicus
TCCCCGCTCCCCTCAGTCCCCGCCCCCCTCAGTCCCCGCTCCCCTCGGTCACCGCTCCACTCGGTCCCCGCTCCCCTCAGTCCCCAGGCCCTGCTCCCCTCAGTCCCCACTCCCCTCAGTCCCTGTCCCCCTCAGTCGCTGCACCCCTCAGTCCTCGTTCCCCTCGGTCCTCGCTCCCCTAAGTCCCCGCTCCCCTCGGTCACCGCTCCCCTCGGTCCCCGCTCCCCTCAGTCCCCGCTCCCCTCGGTCCCCGGGCTCAGCTCTCCTCGGTCCCCGGGCCCCGCTCCCCTCAGTCCCTGCCCCCTCGGTCACCGTTCCCCTCGGTCCCCGCTCCCCTCAGTCCCCGTCCCCTCGGTCCCCGGGCCCCGCTTCCCTCAGTCCCCGCGCCCCTCAGTCCTCACGCCCCTCAGTCCCCACTCCCCTCAGTCCCCGCGCCCCTCAGTCCCCGCTCCCCTCAGACCCCACTCCCCTCAGTCTTTGCACCGCGCTCCCCTCACTCCCGCGCCCCTCACTCCCCCCACTCCCCTCAGTCCCCGGGCCCCGCGCCCCTCAGTCCCCGCGCCCCTCAGTCCCCACACCCCTCAGTCCCCGAGCCCCTCATTCCCCGCCCCCCTCAGTCCCCGCTTCCCTCAGTCCCCGCGCCCCTCAGTCCCCACTCCCCTCAGTCCCCGAGCCCCTCAGTCCCCGCGCCCCTCAGTCCCCACTCCCCTCAGTCCCCGAGCCCCTCAGTCCCCGCGCCCCTCAGTCCCCACTCCCCTCAGTCCCCGCCCCCCTCAGTCCCCGCTCCCCTCAGTCCCTACTCCACTCAGTCCCCACTCCCCTCAGTCCCCAAGCCGATCAGTCCCCACTCCACTCAGTCCCCGCACCCCTCGGTCCCCGCTCACCTCGGTCCCCGCTCCCCTCAGTCCCCGCCCCCCTCAGTCCCCGCTCCCCTCGGTCACCGCTCCCCTCGGTCCCCGCTCCCCTCAGTCCCCAGGCCCTGCTCCCCTCAGTCCCCACTCCCCTCAGTCCCTGTCCCCCTCAGTCGCTGCACCCCTCAGTCCTCGTTCCCCTCGGTCCTCGCTCCCCTAAGTCCCCGCTCCCCTCGGTCACCGCTCCCCTCGGTCCCCGCTCCCCTCAGTCCCCGCTCCCCTCGGTCCCCGGGCTCAGCTCTCCTCGGTCCCCGGGCCCCGCTCCCCTCAGTCCCTGCCCCCCTCGGTCACCGTTCCCCTCGGTCCCCGCTCCCCTCAGTCCCCGTCCCCTCGGTCCCCGGGCCCCGCTTCCCTCAGTCCCCGCGCCCCTCAGTCCTCACGCCCCTCAGTCCCCACTCCCCTCAGTCCCCGCGCCCCTCAGTCCCCGCTCCCCTCAGACCCCACTCCCCTCAGTCTTTGCACCGCGCTCCCCTCATTCCCCGCGCCCCTCACTCCCCCCACTCCCCTCAGTCCCCGGGCCCCGCGCCCCTCAGTCCCCGCGCCCCTCAGTCCCCACTCCCCTCAGTTCCAACTCCCCTCAGTCTTTGCACCGCGCTCCCCTCACTCCCCGCGCCCCTCACTCCCCTCAGTCCCCAGGCCCCGCTTCACCCTCGGTCCCCGGCCCCTGCTTCTCCCCTCGGACCCCGGACCCCGGTCCCACCCTCGGGCCCGGACCCCGCTCACCCCTTGGTCCCCGTCCCCCGCTCCCCCCTCGGGCCATGGACCACGCTCCCCCCTCGAGCCCTGGACCCCGCTCGCCCCTCCATCCCTGCGCCCCTCCATTCCCGCTCCACCGCCTCAGGCACTGCACCCCGCTCCCCTCGGTCCTTGCTCCCCTCGGTCCCCGCTCCCCTCAGTCCCCGCCCCCCTCAGTCCCCGCTCCCCACGGTCCCCGCTCCCCTCGGTCCTCGCTCCCCTCAGTCCCCGCTCCCCACAGTCCCCGCTCCCCTCAGTCCCCGCTCCCCTCGGTCCCCGGGCCCCGCTCCCCTCAGTCCCGGGCCCGCTCCCCTCAGTCCCCGCTCCCCTCAGTCCCCGCTCCCCTCAGTCCCCGGGCCCGCTCCCCTCAGTCCCCGCTCCCCTCAGTCCCCGCTCCCCTCGGTCCCCGGGCCCCGCTCCCCTCAGTCCCCGGGCCCGCACCCCTCAGTCCCCGCTCCCCTCAGTCCCCGCTCCCCTCAGTCCCTGCCCCCCCTCGGTCACCGCTCCCCTCGATCCCCGCTCCCATCAGTCGCCGCACCCCTCAGTCCCTGCTCCCCTCAGTCCCTGCCCCCCTCAGTCCTCGCTCCCCTCAGTCCCTGCCCCCCCTCAGTCCTCGCTCCCCTCAGTCCCCGCTCCCCTCAGTCCTCGCTCCCCTTGGTCACCGCTCACCACGGTCCCCGCACCCCTCAGTCCCCGCCCCCCTCAGTCCCCGCTCCCCTCAGTCCCCGCTCCCCTCAGTCCCAGCTCCCCTCAATCCCCGCTCCCCTCGGTCACCGCTCCCCTCGGTCACCGCTCCCCTCAGTCCCCGCTTCCCTCAGTCCCCGCGCCCCTCAGTCCCCACTCCCCTCAGTCCCCGAGCCCCTCATTCCCCGCCCCCCTCAGTCCCCGCTTCCCTCAGTCCCCGCGCCCCTCAGTCCCCACTCCCCTCAGTCCCCGAGCCCCTCAGTCCCCGCGCCCCTCAGTCCCCACTCCCCTCAGTCCCCGAGCCCCTCAGTCCCCGCGCCCCTCAGTCCCCACTCCCCTCAGTCCCCGCCCCCCTCAGTCCCCGCTCCCCTCAGTCCCTACTCCCCTCAGTCCCCACTCCCTCAGTCCCCAAGCCGATCAGTCTCCACTCCACTCAGTCCCCGCGCCCTCAGTCCCCACTCCCCTCAGTCCCCAAGCCCCTCAGTCCCCACTCCCCTCAGTCCCCAAGCCCCTCAGTCCCCGTGCCCCTCAGTCCCCGCTCCCCTCAGACCCCACTCCCCTCAGTCTTTGCACCGTGCTCCCCTCACCTCCCGCGCCCCTCACTCCCCTCACTCCCTTCAGTCCCCGGGCCCCGCGCCCCTCAGTCCCCACTCCCCTCAGTCCCCAAGCCCCTCAGTCCCCACTCCCCTCAGTCCCCAAGCCCCTCAGTCCCCGTGCCCCTCAGTCCTCGCTCCCCTCAGACCCCACTCCCGTCAGTCTTTGCACTGCGCTCCCCTCACTCCCCGCGCCCCTCACTCCCCACACTCCCCTCAGTCCCCGGGCCTCGCTCCCCTCGGTCCCCGCGCCCCTCAGCCCGCACTCCCCTCAGTCCCCACTCCCCTCAGTTTTTGCACCGCGCTCCCCTCACTCCCCGCGCCCCTCACTCCCCACACTCCCCTCAGTCCCCGGGCCTCGCTCCCCTCGGTCCCCGTGCCCCTCAGTCCGCACTCCCCTCAGTCCCCACTCCCCTCAGTTTTTGCACCGCGCTCCCCTCACTCCCTGCGTCCCTCACTCACCTCTGTCCCCGGGCCCCGCTTCACCCTCGGTCCCCGGACCCTGCTCCCCGCTTGGGCCCTGGACCCCGCTCGCCCCTCCATCCCCGCGCCCCTCCGTTCCCGCTCCCCGCCTCAGGCACTGCACCCCGCTCCCCTCGGTCACCGCTCTCCTCAGTCCCCGCCCCCCTCAGTCCTCGCTCCCCTCAGTCCCCGCTCCCCTCAGTCCCCGCTCCCCTCAGTCCCCGCTCCCCTCAGTCCTCGCTCCCCTTAGTAACCGCTCCCCTCAGTCCCCGCTCCCCTCAGTCCCCGCTTCCCTCGGTCACCGCACCCCTCAGTCCCCGCTCCCCTCAGTCCCCGCTCCCCTCAGTCGCCGCACCCCTCAGTCCCCGCTCCCCTCAGTCCCCGCTCCCCTCAGTCCCCGCTCCCCTCAGTCACCGCACCCCTCAGTCCCCGCTCCCCTCAGTCCCCGCTCCCCTCAGTCCCCGCTCCCCTCAGTCCCCGCTCCCCTCAGTCGCCGCACCCCTCGGTCCCCGCTCCACTCAGTCCCCGCTCCCCTCAGTCCCCGCTCCCCTCAGTCGCCGCACCCCTCAGTCCCCTCTCCCCTCGGTCCCCAGACCCCGCTCCCCTCAGTCCCCGCTCCCCTCAGTCCCCAATCCCCTCGTTCACCGCTCCCCTCAGTCCCCGCTCCCCTCAGTCCTCGCTCCCCTCAGTCCTCGCTCCCCACGGTCCCCGCTCCCCTCAGTCCTCGCTCCCCTCAGTCCCCGCTCCCCTCAGACCCCGCTCCCCTCAGTCCCCGCTCCCCTCAGACCCCGCTCCCCTCAGTCCCCGCTCCCCTCGGTCCCCAGACCCCGCTCCCCTCAGTCCCCGCTCCCCTCGGTCCCCAGACCCCGCTCCCCTCAGTCCCTGCCCCCCCTCGGTCACCGCTCCCCTTGGTCCCCGCTCCCCTCAGTCTCCGCTCCCCTCGGTCCCCGGGCCCTGCTCCCCTCAATCCCCTCGCCCCTCAGTCCCCGGGCCCCGCTCCCCTCAGTCCCCGCGTCCGTCAGTCCCCACTCCACTTAGTCCCCGGGCCCCTCAGTCCCCGAGCCCCTCAGTCCCCGCGCCCCTCACTCCCCTCACTCACCTCAGTCCCCGGGCCCCGCGCCCCTCAGTCCCCGCTCCCCTCAGACCCCACTCCCGTCAGTCTTTGCACTGCACTCCCCTCACTCCCCGCGCCCTTCAGTCCCCACTCCCCTCAGTCCCCGCGCCCCTCAGTCCCCACTCCCCTCAGTCCCCGCGCCCCTCAGTCCCCGCTCCCCTCAGACCCCACTCCCCTCAGTCTTTGCACCGCGCTCCCGTCACTCCCCGCGCCCCTCACTCCCCACACTCCCCTCAGTCCCCCCTCAGTCCCCGCTCCCCTCAGACCCCACTCCCCTCAGTCTTTGCACCGCGCTCCCGTCACTCCCCGCGCCCCTCACTCCCCACACTCCCCTCAGTCCCCGCTCCCCTCAGTCCCCGCTCTCCTCAGTCCTTGTCTCCCCTCAGTCCCCGCTCCCCTCAGTCCCCGCACCCCTCAGTCCTTGTCTCCCCTCAGTCCCCGCTCCCCTCAGTCCCCGCTCCCCTCAGTCCCTACTCCCCTCGGTCACTGCTTCCCTCAGTCCCCGCTTCCCTCAGTCCCCGCTCCCCTCAGTCCCGCTCCCTCAGTCCCCGCTCCCCTCAGTCCCCGCCCCCCTCAGTCCCCGCTCCCTCAGTCCCCGCTCCCCTCAGTCCCTGCTCCCCTCGGTCACCGCTCCCCTCAGTCCCCGCCCCCCTCAGTCCCCGCTCCCCTCAGTCCCCGCTCCCCTCAGTCCCTGCTCCCCTCGGTCACCGCTCCCCTCAGTCCCCGCTCTCCTCAGTCCCCGCTCCCCTTGGTCCCCGGGGCCCGCTCCCCTCAGTCCCTGGGCCCCGCTCCCCTCAGTCCCCACTCCCCTCAGTCCCGGGCCCCGTTCTCCTTCAGTCCCCGCTACCCTCAGTCTTTGCACCGCGCTCCCCTCAGTCCCCGCTCCCTTCAGTCCCCGCTCCCCTCAGTCCCCACTCCCCCTCAGTCCCCGCTCCCCTCAGTCCCCGCTCCCCTCAGTCCCCGCTCCCCTCAGTCCCCGTGCCCCTCAGTCCCCGCTCCCCTCAGTCACCGCGCACCTCAGTCCCCTCAGTCCCCGCAGTCCCCGCTCCCCTCAGTCCCCGCTCCCCTCAGTCACCGCTCCCCTCAGTCCCCGCTCCCCTCAGTCACCGCTCCCCTCAGTCCCCGCTCCCCTCAGTCACCGCGCACCTCAGTCCCCTCAGTCCCCGCTCCCCTCAGTCCCCGCTCCCCTCAGTCACCGCTCCCCTCAGTCCACGCTCCCCTCAGTCACCGCTCCCCTCAGTCACCGCGCCCCTCTGTCCCCGCTCCCCTCAGTCACCGCTCCCCTCTGTCCCCGCGCCCCTCAGTCCCCGCTCTCCTCAGTCACCGCTCCCCTCAGTGCCCGCTCTCTTCAGTCACCGCTCCCCTCAGTCACCGCTCCCTCAGTCCCCGCTACCCTCAGTCACCGCTCCCCTCAGTCCCCGCTCCCCTCTGTCCCCGCTCCCCTCAGTCCCCGCTCCCCTCAGTCCCCGCTCTCCTCAGTCACCGCTCCCCTCTGTCCCCGCTCCCCTCAGTCCCCGTGCCCCTCAGTCCCCGCTCCCCTCAGTCACCGCGCACCTCAGTCCCCTCAGTCCCCGCTCCCCTCAGTCCCCGCTCCCCTCAGTCACCGCTCCCCTCAGTCCCCGCTCCCTCAGTCACCGCGCACCTCAGTCCCCTCAGTCCCCGCTCCCCTCAGTCCCCGCTCCCCTCAGTCACCGCTCCCCTCAGTCCCCGCTCCCCTCAGTCACCGCTCCCCCTCAGTCACCGCGCCCCTCTGTCCCCGCTCCCCTCAGTCCCCGCTCCCCTCAGTCCCCGTGCCCCTCAGTCCCCGCCTCCCTCAGTCCCCGCTCCCCTCAGTCCCCTCCCCTCAGTCCCCGCTCCCCTCAGTCCCCGCTCCCCTCAGTCCCCGTGCCCCTCAGTCCCCGCTCCCCTCAGTCACCGCGCACCTCAGTCCCCTCAGTCCCCGCAGTCCCCGCTCCCCTCAGTCCCCGCTCCCCTCAGTCCCCGCTCCCCTCAGTCCCCGCTCCCCTCAGTCACCGTTCCCCTCAGTCCCCGCTCCCCTCAGTCACCGCTCCCCTCAGTCCCCGCTCCCCTCAGTCCCCGCTCCCCTCAGTCCCCGCTCCCCTCAGTCACCGTTCCCCTCAGTCCCCGCTCCCCTCAGTCACCGCTCCCCTCAGTCACCGCTCCATTCTGTCCCCGCTCCCCTCAGTCCCCGCTCCCCCTCAGTCACCGCTCCTCTCAGTCCCCCGCTCCCTCAGTCACCGCTCCCCTCAGTCCCCGCTCCCCTCAGTCACCGCTCCCCTCTGTCCCCGCTCCCCTCAGTCACCGCTCCCCTCAGTCCCCGCTCCCCTCAGACCCCACTCCCCTCAGTCTTTGCACCGCACTCCCCTCACTCCCCGCGCCCCTCACTCCCCTCACTCCCCTCAGTCCCCGGGCCCCGCGCCCCTCAGTCACCACTCCACTCTGTCCCCGCTCCCCTCAGTCCCCGCACCCCTCAGTCCCCGCTCCCATCAGTCCCCGCTCCCCTCAGTCCCCGAGCCCCTCAGTCCCCGCTCCCCTCACTCCCCTCACTCACCTCAGTCCCCGGGCCCCGCGCCCCTCAGTACGCTCCCCTCAGACCCCACTCCCGTCAGTCTTTGCACCGCACTCCCCTCACTCCCGCGCCCCTCAGTCCCCACTCCCCTCAGTTCCCGCTCCCCTCAGACCCCACTCCCCTCAGTCTTTGCACCGCGCTCCCGTCACTCCCCGCGCCCCTCACTCCCCTCACTCCCCTCAGTCCCCGGGCCCCGCACCCCTCAGTCCCCACTCCCCTCGGTCACCGCTCCCCTCAGTCCCTGCTCCCCTCGGTCACCGCTCCCCTCTGTCCCCGCTTCCCTCAGTCCCCGCCCCCTCAGTCCCCGCCCCCTCAGTCCCCGCTCCCCTCAGTCCCTGCTCCCCTCGGTCCCCGCTCTCCTCAGTCCCCGCTTCCTTGGTCCCCGGGGCCCGCCCCTCCCTCAGCTCCCTGGGCCCCGCTCCCCTCAGTCCCGCCCCCTCAGTCCCCACTCCCCTCAGTCCCCGGGCCCCGTCCCCTCAGTCCCCGCTACCCTCAGTCTTTGCACCGCGCTCCCCTCAGTCTCTGCTCCCCTCAGTCCCCGCTCCCTTCAGTCCCCGCTCCCTCAGTCACCGCGCACCTCAGTCCCCTCAGTCCCCGCTCCCCTCAGTCCCCGCTCCCCTCAGTCACCGCTCCCTCAGTCCCCGCTCCCCTCAGTCACCGCTCCCCTCAGTCCCCGCTCCCCTCAGACCCCACTCCCCTCAGTCTTTGCACCGCACTCCCCTCACTCCCCGCGCCCCTCACTCCCCTCACTCCCCTCAGTCCCGGGGCCCCGCGCCCCTCAGTCACCGCTCCACTCTGTCCCCGCTCCCCTCAGTCCCCGCGCCCCTCAGTCCCCGCTCCCCTCAGTCCCCGCTCCCCTCTGTCCCCGCTCCCACAGTCCCCGCTCCCCTCAGTCCCCACTCCCCTCGGTCACCGCTCCCTCTGTCCCCGCTTCCCTCAGTCCCCGCCCCCCTCAGTCCCCGCTCCCCTCAGTCCCCGCTCCCCTCAGTCCCCGCTCCCCTCGGTCACCGCTCCCCTCTGTCCCCGCTTCCCTCAGTCCCCGCTCCCCGCAGTCCCCGCTCCCCTCAGTCCCCGCCCCCCTCAGTACCCGATCCCCTCAGTCCCCGCTCCCCTCGGTCCCCGCTCCCCTCGGTCACCGCTCCCCTCAGTCCCCGCTCTCCTCAGTCCCCGGTCCCCGGGGCCCGCTCCCTCAGTCCCTGGGCCCCGCTCCCCTCAGTCCCCGCCCCCCTCAGTCCCCACTCCCCTCAGTCCCCGCTCCCCTCAGTCCCCGCGCCCCTCAGTCTTTGCACCGCACTCCCCTCAGTCCCCGCTCCCTCAGTCCCCGCTCCCCTCAGTCACCATGCCCCTCAGTCCCCGCTCCCCTCAGTCACCGCGCACCTCAGTCCCCTCAGTCCCCGCTCCCCTCAGTACCTGCTCCCCTCAGTACCTGCCCCCCTCTGTCCCCGCTCCCCTCTGTCCCCGCTCCCCTCTGTCCCCGCTCCCCTCAGTCCCTGCTCCCCTCAGTACCTGCCCCCCTCTGTCCCCGCTCCCCTCAGTCCCCGCTCCCCTCAGTCCTCGCTCCCTTGGTCACCGCTCACCACGGTCCCCGCACCCCTCAGTCCCCGCCCCCTCAGTCCCCCGCTCCCCTCAGTCCCCGCTCCCCTCAGTCCCAGCTCCCCTCAATCCCCGCTCCCTCGGTCACCGCTCCCCTCGGTCACCGCTCCCCTCAGTCCCCGCTTCCCTCAGTCCCCGCGCCCCTCAGTCCCCACTCCCCTCAGTCCCCGAGCCCCTCATTCCCCGCCCCCTCAGTCCCCGCTTCCCTCAGTCCCCGCGCCCCTCAGTCCCCACTCCCCTCAGTCCCCGAGCCCCTCAGTCCCCGCGCCCCTCAGTCCCCACTCCCCTCAGTCCCCGAGCCCCTCAGTCCCCGCGCCCCTCAGTCCCCACTCCCCTCAGTCCCCGCCCCCCTCAGTCCCCGCTCCCCTCAGTCCCTACTCCCCTCAGTCCCCACTCCCCTCAGTCCCCAAGCCGATCAGTCTCCACTCCACTCAGTCCCCGCGCCCCTCAGTCCCCACTCCCTCAGTCCCCAAGCCCCTCAGTCCCCACTCCCCTCAGTCCCCAAGCCCCTCAGTCCCCGTGCCCCTCAGTCCCCGCTCCCTCAGACCCCACTCCCCTCAGTCTTTGCACCGTGCTCCCCTCACCTCCCGCGCCCCTCACTCCCCTCACTCCCTTCAGTCCCGGGCCCCGCGCCCCTCAGTCCCCACTCCCCTCAGTCCCCAAGCCCCTCAGTCCCCACTCCCCTCAGTCCCCAAGCCCCTCAGTCCCCGTGCCCCTCAGTCCTCGCTCCCCTCAGACCCCACTCCCGTCAGTCTTTGCACTGCGCTCCCCTCACTCCCCGCGCCCCTCACTCCCCACACTCCCCTCAGTCCCGGGCCTCGCTCCCCTCGGTCCCCGCGCCCCTCAGCCCGCACTCCCCTCAGTCCCCACTCCCCTCAGTTTTTGCACCGCGCTCCCCTCACTCCCCGCGCCCCTCACTCCCCACACTCCCTCAGTCCCCGGGCCTCGCTCCCCTCGGTCCCCGTGCCCCTCAGTCCGCACTCCCCTCAGTCCCCACTCCCCTCAGTTTTTGCACCGCGCTCCCCTCACTCCCTGCGTCCCTCACTCACCTCTGTCCCCGGGCCCCGCTTCACCCTCGGTCCCCGGACCCTGCTCCCCGCTTGGGCCCTGGACCCCGCTCGCCCCTCCATCCCCGCGCCCCTCCGTTCCCGCTCCCGCCTCAGGCACTGCACCCCGCTCCCCTCGGTCACCGCTCTCCTCAGTCCCCGCCCCCCTCAGTCCTCGCTCCCCTCAGTCCCCGCTCCCCCTCAGTCCCCGCTCCCTCAGTCCCCGCTCCCCTCAGTCCTCGCTCCCCTTAGTAACCGCTCCCCTCAGTCCCCGCTCCCTCAGTCCCCCGCTTCCCTCGGTCACCGCACCCCTCAGTCCCCGCTCCCCTCAGTCCCCGCTCCCCTCAGTCGCCGCACCCCTCAGTCCCCGCTCCCCTCAGTCCCCGCTCCCTCCCCTCCCCCTCAGTCCCCGCTCCCCTCAGTCCCCGCCCCCACCCCCCTCAGTCCCCGCTCCCCTCAGTCCCCCTCCCCTCAGTCCCCGCTCCCCTCAGTCCCCGCTCCCCTCAGTCGCCGCACCCCTCGGTCCCCGCTCCACTCAGTCCCCGCTCCCCTCAGTCCCCCGCTCCCCTCAGTCGCCGCACCCCTCAGTCCCCTCTCCCCTCGGTCCCCAGACCCCGCTCCCCTCAGTCCCCGCTCCCCTCAGTCCCCAATCCCTCGTTCACCGCTCCCTCAGTCCCCGCTCCCCTCAGTCCTCGCTCCCCTCAGTCCTCGCTCCCCACGGTCCCCGCTCCCCTCAGTCCTCGCTCCCCTCAGTCCCCGCTCCCCTCAGACCCCGCTCCCCTCAGTCCCCGCTCCCCTCAGACCCCGCTCCCCTCAGTCCCCGCTCCCCTCGGTCCCAGACCCCGCTCCCCTCAGTCCCCGCTCCCCTCGGTCCCAGACCCCGCTCCCCTCAGTCCCTGCCCCCCTCGGTCACCGCTCCCCTTGGTCCCCCGCTCCCCTCAGTCTCCGCTCCCCTCGGTCCCCGGGCCCTGCTCCCCTCAATCCCCTCGCCCCTCAGTCCCCGGGCCCCGCTCCCTCAGTCCCCGCGTCCGTCAGTCCCCACTCCACTTAGTCCCCGGGCCCCTCAGTCCCCGAGCCCCTCAGTCCCCGCGCCCCTCACTCCCCTCACTCACCTCAGTCCCCGGGCCCCGCGCCCCTCAGTCCCCGCTCCCCTCAGACCCCACTCCGTCAGTCTTTGCACTGCACTCCCCTCACTCCCCGCGCCCTTCAGTCCCCACTCCCCTCAGTCCCCGCGCCCCTCAGTCCCCACTCCCCTCAGTCCCCCGCGCCCCTCAGTCCCCGCTCCCCCTCAGACCCCACTCCCCTCAGTCTTTGCACCGCGCTCCGTCACTCCCCCCGCGCCCCTCACTCCCCACACTCCCCTCAGTCCCCGCTCCCCTCAGACCCCACTCCCCTCAGTCTTTGCACCGCGCTCCCGTCACTCCCGCGCCCCTCACTCCCCACACTCCCCTCAGTCCCCGCTCCCCTCAGTCCCCGCTCTCCTCAGTCCTTGTCTCCCCTCAGTCCCCGCTCCCCTCAGTCCCCGCACCCCTCAGTCCTTGTCTCCCCTCAGTCCCCGCTCCCTCAGTCCCCGCTCCCCTCAGTCCCTACTCCCCTCGGTCACTGCTTCCTCAGTCCCCGCTTCCCTCAGTCCCCGCTCCCCTCAGTCCCGCTCCCCTCAGTCCCCGCTCCCCTCAGTCCCCGCCCCCCTCAGTCCCCGCTCCCCTCAGTCCCCGCTCCCCTCAGTCCCTGCTCCCCTCGGTCACCGCTCCCCTCAGTCCCCGCCCCCTCAGTCCCCGCTCCCCTCAGTCCCCGCTCCCCTCAGTCCCTGCTCCCCTCGGTCACCGCTCCCCTCAGTCCCCGCTCTCCTCAGTCCCGCTCCCCTTGGTCCCCGGGGCCCCGCTCCCCTCAGTCCCTGGGCCCGCTCCCCTCAGTCCCCACTCCCCTCAGTCCCCGGGCCCCGTTCTCCTCAGTCCCCGCTACCCTCAGTCTTTGCACCGCGCTCCCCTTCAGTCCCCGCTCCCTTCAGTCCCCGCTCCCTTCAGTCCCCGTGCCCCTCAGTCCCGCTCCCTCAGTCCCCGCTCCCCTCAGTCCCCGCTCCCCTCAGTCCCCGTGCCCCTCAGTCCCCGCTCCCCTCAGTCACCGCGCACCTCAGTCCCCTCAGTCCCGCAGTCCCCGCTCCCCTCAGTCCCCGCTCCCCTCAGTCACCGCTCCCCTCAGTCCCCGCTCCCCTCAGTCACCGCTCCCCTCAGTCCCCGCTCCCCTCAGTCCCCGCTCCCCTCAGTCACCGCTCCCCTCAGTCCACGCTCCCCTCAGTCACCGCTCCCCTCAGTCACCGCGCCCCTCTGTCCCCGCTCCCCTCAGTCACCGCTCCCCTCTGTCCCGCGCCCCTCAGTCCCCCGCTCTCCTCAGTCACCGCTCCCCTCAGTGCCCGCTCCCCTCTGTCCCCGCTCCCCTCAGTCCCCGCTCCCCTCAGTCCCCGCTCTCCTCAGTCACCGCTCCCCTCTGTCCCCGCTCCCCTCAGTCCCCGTGCCCCTCAGTCCCCGCTCCCCTCAGTCACCGCGCACCTCAGTCCCCTCAGTCCCCGCTCCCCTCAGTCCCCGCTCCCCTCAGTCACCGCTCCCCTCAGTCCCCGCTCCCCTCAGTCACCGCGCACCTCAGTCCCCTCAGTCCCCGCTCCCCTCAGTCCCCGCTCCCCTCAGTCACCGCTCCCCTCAGTCCCCGCTCCCCTCAGTCACCGCTCCCCTCAGTCCCCGCTCCCCTCAGTCCCCGCTCCCCTCAGTCACCGTTCCCCTCAGTCCCCGCTCCCCTCAGTCACCGCTCCCCTCAGTCACCGCGCCCCTCTGTCCCCGCTCCCCTCAGTCACCGCTCCCCTCAGTCACCGCTCCCCTCAGTCACCGCTCCATTCTGTCCCCGCTCCCCTCAGTCCCCGCTCCCCTCAGTCACCGCTCCTCTCAGTCCCCGCTCCCCTCAGTCACCGCTCCCCTCAGTCCCCGCTCCCCTCAGTCACCGCTCCCCTCTGTCCCCGCTCCCCTCAGTCACCGCTCCCCTCAGTCACCGCTCCATTCTGTCCCCGCTCCCCTCAGTCCCCGCGCCCCTCAGTCCCCGCTCCCCTCAGACCCCACTCCCCTCAGTCTTTGCACCGCACTCCCCTCACTCCCCGCGCCCCTCACTCCCCTCACTCCCCTCAGTCCCCGGGCCCCGCGCCCCTCAGTCACCACTCCACTCTGTCCCCGCTCCCCTCAGTCCCCGCACCCCTCAGTCCCCGCTCCCATCAGTCCCCGCTCCCCTCAGTCCCCGAGCCCCTCAGTCCCCGCTCCCCTCACTCCCCTCACTCACCTCAGTCCCCGGGCCCCGCGCCCCTCAGTACGCTCCCCTCAGACCCCACTCCCGTCAGTCTTTGCACCGCACTCCCCTCACTCCCCGCGCCCCTCAGTCCCCACTCCCCTCAGTTCCCGCTCCCCTCAGACCCCACTCCCCTCAGTCTTTGCACCGCGCTCCCGTCACTCCCCGCGCCCCTCACTCCCCTCACTCCCCTCAGTCCCCGGGCCCCGCACCCCTCAGTCCCCACTCCCCTCGGTCACCGCTCCCCTCAGTCCCTGCTCCCCTCGGTCACCGCTCCCCTCTGTCCCCGCTTCCCTCAGTCCCCGCCCCCCTCAGTCCCCGCCCCCCTCAGTCCCCGCTCCCCTCAGTCCCTGCTCCCCTCGGTCCCCGCTCTCCTCAGTCCCCGCTTCCCTTGGTCCCCGGGGCCCGCTCCCCTCAGTCCCTGGGCCCCGCTCCCCTCAGTCCCCGCCCCCCTCAGTCCCCACTCCCCTCAGTCCCCGGGCCCCGTTCCCCTCAGTCCCCGCTACCCTCAGTCTTTGCACCGCGCTCCCCTCAGTCTCTGCTCCCCTCAGTCCCCGCTCCCTTCAGTCCCCGCTCCCCTCAGTCACCGCGCACCTCAGTCCCCTCAGTCCCCGCTCCCCTCAGTCCCCGCTCCCCTCAGTCACCGCTCCCCTCAGTCCCCGCTCCCCTCAGTCACCGCTCCCCTCAGTCCCCGCTCCCCTCAGACCCCACTCCCCTCAGTCTTTGCACCGCACTCCCCTCACTCCCCGCGCCCCTCACTCCCCTCACTCCCCTCAGTCCCCGGGCCCCGTGCCCCTCAGTCACCGCTCCACTCTGTCCCCGCTCCCCTCAGTCCCCGCGCCCCTCAGTCCCCGCTCCCCTCAGTCCCCGCTCCCCTCTGTCCCCGCTCCCCACAGTCCCCGCTCCCCTCAGTCCCCACTCCCCTCGGTCACCGCTCCCCTCTGTCCCCGCTTCCCTCAGTCCCCGCCCCCCTCAGTCCCCGCTCCCCTCAGTCCCCGCTCCCCTCAGTCCCCGCTCCCCTCGGTCACCGCTCCCCTCTGTCCCCGCTTCCCTCAGTCCCCGCTCCCCTCAGTCCCCGCTCCCCTCAGTCCCCGCCCCCCTCAGTACCCGATCCCCTCAGTCCCCGCTCCCCTCGGTCCCCGCTCCCCTCGGTCACCGCTCCCCTCAGTCCCCGCTCTCCTCAGTCCCCGGTCCCCGGGGCCCGCTCCCCTCAGTCCCTGGGCCCCGCTCCCCTCAGTCCCCGCCCCCCTCAGTCCCCACTCCCCTCAGTCCCCGCTCCCCTCAGTCCCCGCGCCCCTCAGTCTTTGCACCGCACTCCCCTCAGTCCCCGCTCCCCTCAGTCCCCGCTCCCCTCAGTCACCATGCCCCTCAGTCCCCGCTCCCCTCAGTCACCGCGCACCTCAGTCCCCTCAGTCCCCGCTCCCCTCAGTACCTGCTCCCCTCAGTACCTGCCCCCCTCTGTCCCCGCTCCCCTCTGTCCCCGCTCCCCTCTGTCCCCGCTCCCCTCAGTCCCTGCTCCCCTCAGTACCTGCCCCCCTCTGTCCCCGCTCCCCTCTGTCCCCGCTCCCCTCTGTCCCCGCTCCCCTCAGTCCCCGCTCCCCTCAGTCCCCGCTCCCCTCGGTCACCGCTCCCCTCAGTCCCCGCTCCCCTCAGTCCCCGCTCCCCTCGGTCACCGCTCCCCTCAGTCCCCGCTCCCCTCAGTCCCCGCTCCCCTCGGTCACCGCTCCCCTCAGTCCCCGCTCTCCTCAGTCCCCGGTCCCCGGGGCCCGCTCCCCTCAGTCCCTGGGCCCCGCTCCCCTCAGTCCCCGCCCCCCTCAGTCCCCACTCCCCTCAGTCCCCGGGCCCCGCTCCCCTCAGTCCCCGCGCCCCTCAGTCCCCGCGCCCCTCAGTCCCCGCCCCCCTCAGTCCCCACTCCCCTCAGTCCCCGGGCCCCGCTCCCCTCAGTCACCGCTCCCCTCAGTCCCCGCTCCCCTCAGTCCCCGCGCCCCTCAGTCTTTGCACCACGCTCCCCTCAGTCCCCGCTCCCCTCAGTCCCCGCTCCCCTCAGTCCCCGCTCCCCTCAGTCCCGGCGCCCCTCAGTCTTTGCACCACGCTCCCCTCACTCCCTGCGCCCCTCACTCCCCTCAGTCCCCAGGCCCCGCTCCCCTCAGTCCCCACTCCCCTCAGTCCCCGCTCCCCTCAGTCCCCGCTCCCCTCAGTCCCCATGCCCCTCAGTCACCGCGCACCTCAGTCCCCTCAGTCCCCGCTCCCCTCAGTCCCCACTCCCCTCAGTCCCCGCTCCCCTCAGTCTCCGCTCCCCTCAGTCACCGCTCCCCTCAGTCCCCGCTCCCCTCAGTCACCGCTCCCCTCAGTCACCGCTCCCCTCAGTCCCCATGCCCCTCAGTCACCACGCACCTCAGTCCCCGCTCCCCTCAGTCCCCGCTCCACTCTGTCCCCGCTCCCCTCAGTCCCCGCTCCCCTCAGTCCCCGCTCCCCTCAGTCACCGCTCCCCTCAGTCACCGCTCCCCTCAGTCACCGCTCCACTCTGTCCCCGCTCCCCTCAGTCCCCGCTCCCCTCAGTCCCCGCTCCCCTCAGTCCCCGCTCCCCTCAGTCCCCGCTCCCCTCAGTCACCGCTCCACTCTGTCCCCGCTCCCCTCAGTCCCCGCTCCCCTCAGTCCCCACTCCCCTCAGTCCCCGCTCCCCTCAGTCCCCACGCCCATCAGTCCCCGCTCCCCTCAGTCCCCACGCCCATCAGTCCCCGCTCCCCTCAGTCCCCACTCCCCTCAGTCCCCGCTCCCCTTGGTCACTGCGCCCCGCTCCTCTCGGCCCCTGCGCTCCGCTCCCTAATCAGTCCACGGGAGCCCGCCCCCCCCCGCCCTCGGTCCCGCTCCCCCCTCGGTCCCTGCGCCCCACTTCCCACTCGGTCCCCGGGCCCCGGGCCCCGCTCCCAGCTCGGTCCCCAGGCCCCGCTCCCCACTCGGTCCCCGGGGTCCGCTCCCATCTCGGTCCTAAATTTCCTCCCCCGTATCCAGAGACTGTGTGACCCCTTGTTCTAGACTTCCCAGCCCCTGGAAACATCCTCCCCGCATCCAGTCTGTCCAACCCCGTCAGAATTTTATACCTTTCAATCAGATCCCCTCTCATTCTTCTAAACTCCAGTGAATATAGGCCCAGTCGACCCAATCTCTCCTCATACGAAAAATACTCCCCATCCCAGGAATCAGTCTGGTGAACCTTCGCTGCACTCCCTCTGTGGCAAGTATATCCTTCCTTAGGTAAGGAGACCAGAACTGCTCACAATACTCCAGGTGTGGTCTCACCAAGGCCCTGTATAACTGGAGTAAGACATCCTTGCTCCTGTACACAAACCCTCTTGCAATGAAGGCCAACGTACAACTTGCCTTCTTAACTGCTTGCTGCACCTGCATGTTTGTTTTCGATGACTGGTGTACAAGGTCTCCCAGGTCCCTCTGTACATCCACACTTCCCGAGCCGTCACCTGGTGGCCCGGTGGAGCGAACGTCATGAATAGCAGTAGATTTCGTTCCCTAAAGTATAATAGTCTTCAGCTTTTATATCATTAACCCTAAATCTTTGTCGCAAAGTTGGTTGAGCGATCTCATATATAACTGCATCATTAGATCGCCAGAGGGGCAAAATGTCGCCTCCTTGTGGCTCAAAGGGTGGATAAAATTCTGTGACAATTGTCAAACATGTAAAAAGACCCAAAAACAATTCACCCAGATAGATATAATATCAGGTGTGAGAATTGTGAATACTCAGGAAAGGATGAGGAATTTATATTGACCTTTTGAAAGTTGAAAGTTAGATGTCAAAGTCAAATATCAAAAGTATTAAGTAAAGTATGTCCTCATAGATACCCCGAGATATCCCTCATAGATACCCTGAGATACCCCTCAAAGATATCTCAAGATATCCCTCATAGATACCCCTAGATATCTCTCATTGATACCCCTAGATATCCCTCATAGATACCTCCAGATATCTCTCATTAATATCCCACGATATCCCCCATAGATACCCCTAGATATCCCACATAGATACCCCTAGATATCTGTCATAGATACCCCTAGATATCCCCCATATATACCCCTAGATATCGCTCATCGATACCCTTATATATCCCTCATAGATACCCCTAGATATCCCTCACAGATACCCCTAGATATCCCTCATAGATACCCCGAGATATCTTTCATAGATATCCCAAGATAATCGCACATAGATACCCTAGATATCCCTCATAAATACCCAGAGATATCCCGCATGGATATCCCTAGATATCCCACATAGACACCCCTAGATATCTAATTCACAATATCCCCCATTCCCTTAATTCACAATATACCCCATTCCCCAAATTCACAATATCCCCCATTCCCCTAATTCACAATATCCCCCACTCCCCTAATTCACAATATCCCCCATTCCCCTAATTCACAATATCCCCCACTCCCCTAATTCACAATATCCCCCATTCCTCCAATTCAAAAATCCCCCATTCCCCAAATTCACAATATCCCCCACAGCCCTAATTCACAATATCCCCCACTCCCCTAAATGACATTATCTCCCACTCCCCTAATTCACAATATCACCCACTCCCCTAATTCACAATATCCCCCAATCCCCAAATCACAATATCCCCCACAGCCCTAATTCACAATATCCCCCAATCCCCAAATCACAATATCCCCCACAGCCCTAATTCACAATATCCCCCACTCCCCTAATTCACAATATCCCCCACTCCCCTAATTCACAATAGCCCCCACTCCCCTAATTCACAATATCCCCCACTCCCCTAATTCACTATATCCCCCACTCCCCTAATTCACAATATTCCCCACTCCCCTAATTCACAATATCCTCCACTCCCCTAATTCACAATATCCCCCACTCCCCTAATTCACAATATTCCCCACTCCCCTAATTCACAATATCCCCAACTCCCCTAATTCACAATATCCCCCACTCCACTAATTCACAATATCACTTATTCCCCTAAATTACAATATCCACCATTTTCCTAATTCACAATATCCCACTCGCCAATTTCACAATATCCCCCACTCCCATAATTCACAATATCGCCCACTCCCCAAATTCACAATATCCCATTCGCATAATTCACAATATCCCCCACTCCCCTAATTCACAATATCCCCCATTCCCCTAAGTCACAATATCCCCCATTTTCCTCATTCACAATATCCCCCACTCCCCTAATTCACAATATCCCCCATTCCCCTAAGTCACAATATCCCCCATTTTCCTCATTCACAATATCCCCCACTCCCCTAATTCATAATATCCCTCACTCCCCTTATTCACAATATCCCCCATTCCCCTAATTCAGAATATCCCTCACTCCCCTTATTCACAATATCCCCCACCCCACTAATTCACAATATCTCCCTTTCCCGTAATTTCCAATACCCCCATTCCACTAATTCACAATATCCCCCATTCTCCTAATTCACAATATTCCCCATTCCCCTAATTGGCAATATCCCCCACTCTTCAAATTCACAATATGCCCCATTCCCCGAATACACAACATCCCACATTCCCCTAATTTACAATGTCCCCCATTCCCCTAATTCACAATATCCCCCACTCCCCGAATTCACAATATCCCCCATTCTCCTAATTCACAATATCCCCCATTCTCCTAATTCAAAATATCCCCTCCCCTAATTCACTGCATGTTCCTGCCTGCAGTTACACCATGCCACTCCCCTCTGTCAGTACCTCCCGCTCCCCTCACTCTCCTCATCTCACACCCCTCAGTGACTACATCCTACTCCCTTAAATCACTCCATCCCACTGCCTTCAGTCATTAATCACTTTCTACGCATTCATATCCACCTCAGTCACTGTATTACCAGACATCACTCACATTCTTCTCATTCTCCTAATCCCACTCTCCTCTGTCTTCTCATCCCTATCATCTCAGTCTCCTCATCAATCACCTCTCAGTCTCCTCATCGCACCTTCCTCAGACTCCTCATGCCAGTTCCGTTTAAAAAGCTCATCGCACTCCACTCAGACTCCTCATGCCACACCCTTCAGTCTCCTGGTCCCACTCCCCTCAGTCACTACATCCCACTCCCCTTAGTCACTACATCCCACTCCCCTTAGTCACTACATCCCACTCCCCTTAGTCACTACATCCCACTCCCCTCAGTCTCCTGGTCCCACGACCCTCAGTCACTACATTCCACTCCCCGCAGTCACTGAATCCCACTCCCCTCAGTCACTGAATCCCACTCCCCGCAGTCACTGAATCCCACGACCCTCAGTCACTGAATCCCACGACCTTCAGTCACTACATTCCACTCCCCTCAGTCACTACATTCCACTCCCCTCAGTCACTGCATTCCACTCCCCTCAGTCACTACATCCCACTCCCCTCAGTCACTACATTCCACTCCCCTCAGTCACTACATTCCACTTCCCTCAGTCACTGAATCCCACTCCCCTCAGTCACTACATCCCACTCCCCTCAGTCACTGCATTCCACTCCCCTCAGTCACTACATTCCACTCCCCTCAGTCACTGCATTCCACTCCCCTCAGTCACTACATCCCACTCCCCTCAGTCACTACATCCCACTCCCCTCGGTCACTACATCCCACTCCCCTCGGTCACTACATTCCACTCCCCTCAGTCACTGCATTCCACTCCCCTCAGTCACTACATCCCACTCCCCTCAGTCACTACATTCCACTCCCCTCAGTCACTACATTCCACTCCCCTCAGTCACTACATTCCACTCCCCTCAGTCACTACATTCCACTTCCCTCAGTCACTGCATTCCACTCCCCTCAGTCACTACATTCCACTCCCCTCAGTCACTACATTCCACTTCCCTCAGTCACTGAATCCCACGACCCTCAGTCACTGCATTCCACTCCCCTCAGTCTCCTGGTCCCACGACCCTCAGTCACTGAATCCCACTCTCCTCAGTCTCCTGGTCCCACTCCCCTCAGTCTCCTGGTCCCACACCCCTCAGTCACTGAATCCCACTCCCCTCAGTCTCCTGGTCCCACGACCCTCAGTCACTACATCCCACTCCCCTTAGTCACTACATCCCACTCCCCTCAGTCTCCTGGTCCCACTCCCCTCAGTCACTGCATTCCACTCCCCGCAGTCACTGAATCCCACTCCCCGCAGTCACTGAATCCCACTCCCCTCAGTCACTACATTCCACTCCCCGCAGTCACTGAATCCCACGACCCTCAGTCTCTACATTCCACTCCCCTCAATCACTACATTCCACGACCCTCAGTCACTGAATCCCACTCCCCGCAGTCACTGAATCCCACTCCCCTCAGTCACTGAATCCCACGACCCTCAGTCACTGAATCCCACTCCCCTCAGTCACTGAATCCCACGACCCTCAGTCACTGAATTCCACTCCCCGCAGTCACTACATTCCACTCCCCTCAGTCACTACATTCCACTCCCCTCAGTCACTGAATCCCACTCCCCTCAGTCACTACATTCCACTCCCCTCAGTCACTGCATCCCACTCCCCTCAGTCTCCTGGTCCCACACCCCTCAGTCACTGCATTCCACTCGCCGCAGTCACTGAATCCCACGCCCCGCAGTCACTGAATCCCACTCCCCTCAGTCACTGCATCCCACTCCCCTCAGTCACTGAATCCCACTCCCCTCAGTCACTGCATTCCACTCCCCGCAGTCACTGAATCCCACGACCCTCAGTCACTGAATCCCACTCCCCTCAGTCACTACATTCCACTCCCCGCAGTCACTGAATCCCACTCCCCTCAGTCACTACATTCCACTCCCCGCAGTCACTGAATCCCACACCCCTCAGTCACTGAATCCCACGACCCTCAGTCACTGAATCCCACTCCCCTCAGTCACTACATTCCACTCCCCTCAGTCACTGAATCCCACGACCCTCAGTCACTACATTCCACTCCCCTCAGTCACTGAATCCCACACCCCTCAGTCACTGAATCCCACTCCCCTCAGTCACTACATTCCACTCCCCTCAGTCACTGAATCCCACGACCCTCAGTCACTACATTCCACTCCCCTCAGTCACTGAATCCCACGACCCTCAGTCACTGAATCCCACTCCCCTCAGTCTCCTGGTCCCACACCCCTCAGTCACTGCATTCCACTCCCCGCAGTCACTGAATCCCACGCCCCGCAGTCACTGAATCCCACTCCCCTCAGTCACTGCATTCCACTCCCCGCAGTCACTGAATCCCACGACCCTCAGTCACTGAATCCCACTCCCCTCAGTCACTACATTCCACTCCCCTCAGTCACTACATCCCACTCCCCGCAGTCACTGAATCCCACGACCCTCAGTCACTGCATTCCACTCCCCGCAGTCACTGAATCCCACTCCCCTCAGTCACTGCATTCCACTCCCCTCAGTCACTACATTCCACTCCCCGCAGTCACTGAATCCCACTCCCCTCAGTCACTGAATCCCACGACCCTCAGTCACTGCATTCCATTCCCCTCAGTCACTGAATCCCACGACCCTCAGTCACTACATTCCACTCCCCTCAGTCACTGAATCCCACTCCCCTCAGTCACTACATTCCACTCCCCTCAGTCACTGAATCCCACGACCCTCAGTCACTGAATCCCACAACCCTCAGTCACTGCATCCCATTCCCCTCAGTCACTGAATCCCACTCCCCTCAGTCACTGAATCCCACTCCCCTCAGTCACTGAATCCCACTCCTCGTAGTCACTGAATCCCACTCCCCTCAGTCACTGAATCCCACGACCCTCAGTCACTACATTCCACTCCCCTCAGTCACTGAATCCCACGACCCTCAGTCACTGAATCCCACTCCCCTCAGTCACTGAATCCCACTCCCCTCAGTCACTGAATCCCACTCCCCTCAGTCACTGAATCCCACGACCCTCAGTCACTGAATCCCACTCCCCTCAGTCACTGAATCCCACTCCCCTCAGTCACTGAATCCCACTCCCCTCAGTCACTGAATCCCACTCCCCTCAGTCACTGAATCCCACTCACCTCAGTCACTACATTCCACTCCCCTCAGTCACTGAATCCCACTCCCCTCAGTCACTACATTCCACTCCCCTCAGTCACTACATTCCACTCCCCTCAGTCACTACATCCCACTCCCCTCAGTCACTACATCCCACTCCCCGCAGTCACTACATTCCACTTCCCTCAGTCACTGAATCCCACGACCCTCAGTCACTGCATTCCACTCCCCTCAGTCACTACATTCCACTCCCCTCAGTCACTACATTCCACACCCCGCAGTCACTACATTCCACTTCCCTCAGTCACTGAATCCCACGACCCTCAGTCACTGCATTCCACTCTCCTCAGTCTCCTGGTCCCACGACTCTCAGTCACTGAATCCCACTCCCCTCAGTCTCCTGGTCCCACTCCCCTCAGTCTCCTGGTCCCACACCCCTCAGTCACTGAATCCCACTCCCCTCAGTCTCCTGGTCCCACGACCCTCAGTCACTACATCCCACTCCCCTTAGTCACTACATCCCACTCCCCTCAGTCTCCTGGTCCCACTCCCCTCAGTCACTGCATTCCACTCCCCGCAGTCACTGAATCCCACTCCCCGCAGTCACTGAATCCCACTCCCCTCAGTCACTACATTCCACTCCCCGCAGTCACTGAATCCCACTCCCCTCAGTCACTACATTCCACTCCCCTCAGTCTCTACATTCCACTCCCCTCAATCACTACATTCCACGACCCTCAGTCACTGAATCCCACTCCCCGCAGTCACTGAATCCCACTCCCCTCAGTCACTGAATCCCACGACCCTCAGTCACTGAATTCCACTCCCCTCAGTCACTACATTCCACTCCCCTCAGTCACTGAATCCCACTCCCCTCAGTCACTACATTCCACTCCCCTCAGTCACTGAATCCCACTCCCCTCAGTCACTACATTCCACTCCCCTCAGTCACTGAATCCCACTCCCCTCAGTCACTACATTCCACTCCCCTCAGTCACTGAATCCCACTCCCCTCAGTCACTACATTCCACTCCCCTCAGTCACTGAATCCCACTCCCCTCAGTCACTGAATCCCACGACCCTCAGTCACTACATTCCACTCCCCTCAGTCACTGAATCCCACGACCCTCAGTCACTACATTCCACTCCCCTCAGTCACTACATTCCACTCCCCTCAGTCACTGAATCCCACTCCCCTCAGTCACTACATTCCACTCCCCTCAGTCACTGAATCCCACTCCCCTCAGTCACTGAATCCCACTCCCCTCAGTCACTACATTCCACTCCCCTCAGTCACTACATTCCACTCCCCTCAGTCACTGAATCCCACGCCCCGCAGTCACTGAATCCCACTCCCCTCAGTCACTGCATTCCACTCCCCTCAGTCACTGAATCCCACTCCCCTCAGTCACTACATTCCACTCCCCTCAGTCACTGAATCCCACTCCCCTCAGTCACTGAATCCCACTCCCCTCAGTCACTACATTCCACTCCCCGCAGTCACTGAATCCCACTCCCCTCAGTCACTGCATTCCACTCCCCGCAGTCACTGAATCCCACTCCCCTCAGTCACTGCATTCCACTCCCCTCAGTCACTGAATCCCACGCCCCGCAGTCACTGAATCCCACTCCCCTCAGTCACTGCATTCCACTCCCCTCAGTCACTGAATCCCACTCCCCTCAGTCACTACATTCCACTCCCCTCAGTCACTGAATCCCACTCCCCTCAGTCACTGAATCCCACTCCCCTCAGTCACTGCATTCCACTCCCCACAGTCACTGAATCCCACGACCCTCAGTCACTGAATCCCACGACCCTCAGTCACTACATTCCACTCCCCGCAGTCACTGAATCCCACACCCCTCAGTCACTGAATCCCACTCCCCTCAGTCACTACATTCCACTCCCCTCAGTCACTACATCCCACACCCCTCAGTCACTGAATCCCACTCCCCTCAGTCACTACATTCCACTCCCCGCAGTCACTACATCCCACACCCCTCAGTCACTGAATCCCACTCCCCTCAGTCACTACATTCCACTCCCCGCAGTCACTGAATCCCACTCCCCTCAGTCACTGAATCCCACTCCCCTCAGTCACTGAATCCCACTCCCCGCAGTCACTGAATCCCACTCCCCTCAGTCACTGCATTCCACTCCCCTCAGTCACTACATTCCACTCCCCGCAGTCACTGAATCCCACTCCCCTCAGTCACTGAATCCCACGACCCTCAGTCACTGCATTCCACTCCCCGCAGTCACTGAATCCCACTCCCCTCAGTCACTGCATTCCACTCCCCTCAGTCACTACATTCCACTCCCCGCAGTCACTGAATCCCACTCCCCTCAGTCACTGAATCCCACTCCCCTCAGTCACTGAATCCCACTCCCCTCAGTCACTGAATCCCACGACCCTCAGTCACTACATTCCACTCCCCGCAGTCACTGAATCCCACTCCCCTCAGTCACTGAATCCCACGACCCTCAGTCACTGCATTCCACTCCCCTCAGTCACTACATTCCACTCCCCTCAGTCACTGAATCCCACAACCCTTAGTCACTGCATCCCACTCCCCTCAGTCACTGAATCCCACGACCCTCAGTCACTGAATCCCACTCCCCTCAGTCACTGAATCCCACTCCCCTCAGTCACTGAATCCCACTCCCCTCAGTCACTGAATCCCACGACCCTCAGTCACTGAATCCCACTCCCCGTAGTCACTGAATCCCATTCCCCTCAGTCACTGAATCCCACGACCCTCAGTCACTACATCCCACTCCCCTCAGTCACTGAATCCCACGACCCTCAGTCACTGAATCCCACTCCCCTCAGTCACTGAATCCCACTCCCCTCAGTCACTGAATCCCACGACCCTCAGTCACTACATCCCACTCCCCTCAGTCACTGAATCCCACGACCCTCAGTCACTGAATCCCACTCCCCTCAGTCACTGAATCCCACTCCCCTCAGTCACTGAATCCCATTCCCCTCAGTCACTGAATCTCATGACCCTCAGTCACTACATTCCACTCCCCTCAGTCACTGAATCCCACGACCCTCAGTCACTGAATCCCACTCCCCTCAGTCACTGAATCCCACTCCCCTCAGTCACTACATTCCACTCCCCGCAGTCACTGCATCCCACTCCCCTCAGTCACTGAATCCCACTCCCCTCAGTCACTGAATCCCATTCCCCTCAGTCACTGAATCCCACGACCCTCAGTCACTACATTCCACTCCCCTCAGTCACTGAATCCCACGACCCTCAGTCACTACATTCCACTCCCCTCAGTCACTGAATCCCACTCCCCTCAGTCACTGAATCCCACTCCCCTCAGTCACTACATTCCACTCCCCGCAGTCACTGAATCCCACTCCCCTCAGTCACTGAATCCCACTCCCCTCAGTCACTACATTCCACTCCCCTCAGTCACTACATTCCACTCCCCGCAGTCACTGAATCCCACGACCCTCAGTCACTGAATCCCACGACCCTCAGTCACTGAATCCCACGACCCTCAGTCACTGAATCCCACGACCCTCAGTCACTGCATTCCACTCCCCTCAGTCACTGAATCCCACTCCCCTCAGTCACTACATTCCACTCCCCTCAGTCACTGAATCCCACGACCCTCAGTCACTGAATCCCACGACCCTCAGTCACTGAATCCCACAACCCTCAGTCACTGAATCCCACTCCCCTCAGTCACTGAATCCCACTCCCCTCAGTCACTGAATCCCACTTCCCTCAGTCACTACATTCCACTCCCCTCAGTCACTGAATCCCACTCCCCTCAGTCACTGAATCCCACTCCCCTCAGTCACTGAATCCCACTTCCCTCAGTCACTACATTCCACTCCCCTCAGTCACTGAATCCCACGACCCTCAGTCACTGAATCCCACTCCCCGCAGTCACTGAATCCCACTCCCCTCAGTCACTGAATCCCACTCCCCTCAGTCACTGAATCCCACTCCCCGCAGTCACTGAATCCCACTCCCCGCAGTCACTACATTCCACTCCCCGCAGTCACTGAATCCCACGACCCTCAGTCACTGAATCCCACTCCCCTCAGTCACTACATTCCACTCCCCTCAGTCACTACATCCCACTCCCCTCAGTCACTACATTCCACTCCCCTCAGTCACTGCATCCCACTCCCCTCAGTCACTGAATCCCACGACCCTCAGTCACTGAATCCCACGACCCTCAGTCACTGAATCCCACTCCCCTCAGTCACTACATTCCACTCCCCTCAGTCACTACATCCCACTCCCCTCAGTCACTACATTCCACTCCCCTCAGTCACTGCATCCCACTCCCCTCAGTCACTGAATCCCACGACCCTCAGTCACTGAATCCCACGACCCTCAGTCACTGAATCCCACTCCCCGCAGTCACTGAATCCCACGACCCTCAGTCACTACATTCCACTCCCCTCAGTCACTACATCCCACTCCCCTCAGTCACTGAATCCCACGACCCTCAGTCACTGAATCCCACTCCCCTCAGTCACTACATTCCACTCCCCCCAGTCACTGAATCCCACGCCCCTCCGTCACTGAATCCCACGACCCTCAGTCACTGAATCCCACTCCCCTCAGTCACTGAATCCCACGACCCTCAGTCACTGAATCCCACTCCCCTCAGTCACTGAATCCCACTCCCCTCAGTCACTGAATCCCACTCCCCTCAGTCACTGAATCCCACTCCCTTCAGTCACTGAATCCCACTCCCCTCAGTCACTACATTCCACTCCCCTCAGTCACTGAATCCCACGCCCCTCCGTCACTGAATCCCACGACCCTCAGTCACTGAATCCCACTCCCCTCAGTCACTACATTCCACTCCCCCCAGTCACTGAATCCCACGCCCCTCCGTCACTGAATCCCACAACCCTCAGTCACTGAATCCCACTCCCCTCAGTCACTGAATCCCACTCCCCTCAGTCACTGAATCCCACGACCCTCAGTCACTGAATCCCACTCCCCTCAGTCACTGAATCCCACTCCCCTCAGTCACTGAATCCCACTCCCCTCAGTCACTGAATCCCACTCCCCTCAGTCACTGAATCCCACTCCCCTCAGTCACTGAATCCCACTCCCCTCAGTCACTACATCCCACGCCCCTGACGAAGAGACTGGATCAATCTGAATGACTGAGGATTTCAGCAGTTACACTCGGTGAACAGTCTATGTAGAATGGACCCCACAGATACCTGAGGCTGCAGACCCCGCTGGGATAGTGGATGGATGGTCAGTGGGTTCTCGAGTCGATTGTTCCTCGGGTCCCTGAGTTGGGGATGTCTCTGGATCTGTAATAAAGGAAGAGAGACACGGGAGAGTGCAGAGTGGGGAACAGAACTGGGCATCAGGCAGATACAGGAGTATGGAGAATGTCAGACACCTGTCTTTATATCACACAGAATTATCCAAGTCCAGGCCCTTCAAACACAACATCCCAAACCCTCAGTTACCACATCGTACTTTCCTCAATCACTGAAATCCAATCGGATCATTCCCCAATCCCACTCCTCTCAGTCTCTTTATCCCTATCGGCTCAGCCTCCTCATCTGTCTCCCCTCAGTCTCTTCATCCCTATCGGCTCAGCCTCCTCATCTGTCTCCCCTCAGTCTCTTCATCCCTATCGGCTCAGCCTCCTCATCTGTCTCCCCTCAGTCTCTTCATCCCTATCGGCTCAGCCTCCTCATCTGTCTCCTCCTCGCACTCTCCTCAGAATCCTCATCCCACACCCCTCCGTCTCCTGGCCCCACACCCCTCCGTCTCCTGGTCCCACACACCTCAGTCTTCTGGTCCCACGCCCCTCAGTCACGACACACCACTCCCCTCGGTCACTGGACATCACGCGCATCAGTCGCTACATCCCACTCACTCTCGGTCACTACATCTCACTCCCCTCGGTCACTACATCCCACTCCTCTCATGAACAGATGGATTAATCTGAGGGACTGAGGATTTCAGCAGTTACACTGGGTGAGCAGTCTGTGTGGAATGGAGCCCACAAGGCAGATACCTGAGGCTGCAGACCCCGCTGGGATAGTGGATGGATGGTCAGTGGGTTCTCGAGTCGATTGTTCCTCGGGTCCCTGTGTTGGGAATGTCTCTGGATCTGCAATAAAGGAAGAGAGACATGGGAGAGTGCGGAGTGGGGAACCCCAGAACAGATCATCAGGCTGCTACTAGGGCCCGGAGATTGTCTTTCTGTAACCCAGAGTATCCCAATCCCCGGGAGCTGTAAAGCCAGGAGAGGTCGGATGGGGTGGCCAGTCCTACACTGGGGGTCTATTGCCATCAGTGGGCACCGCAGGGAACAGAGTGTCCGACACACACAGAGAACAGAGTCTGATTCAGCTCCCTGTAACTTTGGTGAAAAGAGCACTTTGTATTTCAGATCCTTTATCCGTTGTCTCCCTTGCAACCAGGAGGGGGGCGTGTAACTTTGTTATTGCTGATGATGACACGGGACATCCCAGAGTCACCCCGCTGGGTCACTCACAATCGCCAATGTACCTGTGCAATAAGCTGCGTGATTGGGGGGTGTCGGCTTCAACTGGTAAACGGAGTAACTGGTGCAGTTTTTGATCTTTATCTCCAGGGTCCAGTAGCAGGGCTTTCCATCCCAGTTAAAACACACTGTCCCCGTCACTTCTCCCTGTCCCACGGTGGGATGAGTTCCTGAAACGAGGATTGTAAATATTGAAGGATGTAACGGAGGGGAACAGTGCTGGACAGTGAATGTAAATCTGAGATTATAAAGTCTGAAAGTACCCTTTAACCAGCCTGGGTGTTGTGTGGAGCAGTGATAGACTGGGAGCTCAGTCTCCGGAATCTTCCATCCGCCAGAACTGAAACAACAATCACACAGAGTCAGTCAGCCCCTGAACTGATTCAATGATCGACTGATAGAAGCTGTTCCCCTTTCCCTGTATCCACTCCCTGCCCCATTGCTCTGACTGATGGTCCCGCTCTCTCCACACAACCGCTTCCTAATCTCACACTTTGCTCTCTTCAGTACATTTACTCCTGGTTTATTGATCAGTTTATCTGTCACTGCCCCCTCACGTTACCTTTTAAATCTGTACCATCCTTGGACAAGATCCCGATCACACTGAGTGTTTCCGATATAGTCAGTCTCACCACAATCCGTGCTCCTCCAGGGCTGGTCCAGGACTGTGTGATCGACACATGGGTCAGTGAGTGTGGAGTCTGCAACTGAGGGACAGAAAGGTGTTTAATATTAATATAAGTTAGCCTAACATCTGCGGTTGGTAAAAATGTTGTAGTCCATTATTAAAGAAGCAATAGCAGGACATTCGGAAAAAATATAATTCAGTCAGGCAGAGTCAGGATGGATTTATGAAGGGGAAATCATGTTTGACAACTTTTTGAGGGTCTAACGAACAGGGTGGATAAAGGGGAACCAGTGGATATGGTGTATTTGGACTTCCACAAGGCATTCGATAAGGTGCCACATAAAAGATTACTGCACAAGATAAAAGCTCACGGGGTTGGAGGCTAAAAATTAGCATGGATAGAAGATTGGTTAACAAACAAAAAACAGAGAGTCGGGATAAATGGTTCATTCTCGGGTTGGCAATCAGTAACTAGTGGGGTGCCACAGGGATCAGTGCTGGGACCCCAACTATTTACAATCTATATTAACAACTTGGAAGAAGGGACTGAGTGTCACGTAGCCAAGTTTTCTGACGATACGAAGATGGGAGGAAAAGCAATGTGTGAGGAGGACACAAAAAATATGCAAAAGGTCAGAGACAGGCTAAGTGAGTGGGCAAAATTTGGCAGATGGAGTATAATGTTGGAAAGTGTGAGGTCATGCACTTTGGCAGAAAAAACTCAAAGACCAAATAATTATTTAAATGGAGAAAAATTGCAAAGTGCCGCAGTACAGCGGGACCTGGGGGCACTTGTGCATGAAACACAAAAGGTTACAATGCAGTTACAGCAAGTGATCAGGAAGGCCAATGGAATCTTGGGCTTTATTTTAAAGGGGATGGAGTATAAAAGCAGGGAAGTCTTGCTGCAGTTAAACAGGGTATTGGTGAGGCCACACCTGGAGTACTGCGTACGGTTTTGGTCACCGTATTTAAGGAGGGATATATATACATTGGCGACAGTTCAGAGAAGGTTCACTCGGTTGATTCCGGAAATGAGGGAATTCACTTATGAGGAAACGTTGAGAAGGTTGGGCCTCTACTCGTTGGAATTCAGAAGAATGAGAGTTGATCTTATCGAAACATATAAGATTTTGAAGGGGCTTGACAAGGTGGATGCAGAGAGGATGTTCCCACTGATGGGGGAGACTAGAACTAGGGGGCATGGTCTTAGAATAAGGGGCCGCCCATTTAAAACTGAGGTGAGCAGGAATTTCTTCTCTCAGAGGGTTGTAAATTTGTGGAATTCGCTGCTTCAGAGAGCTGTGAAGGCTGGGATTTTGAATAGATTTAAGAGAGAGATAGACAGTTTCTTAGCTGATAAGGGAATAAGGCGTTAAGGGGAGTGGGCGGGAAAGTCAACATGGGTCCATGGTTGGTTCGGCCATGGTCATAATAAATGGCAGAGCAGACTCGAGGGGCCATATGGCCTACTCCTGCTCCTATTTCTTATGTTCTTTTCAAGCACGTTTCATGTTACACAGCGGCTTGGAGCCCTGAAGCAACAATAACCTCAGTCTCACTGTCCAGCCTTGGTCGAAATTCCCCGAAAATAAACCTGGATCCTTTCCTCCTTCTCTAAACCAGGTTCCAATCTGTCTCCCAGCTCAGCCTCCCCTCCAACTCACTGCTCACAGATAGACCTCATGGGGTATCTCAGTCCCCAGGGGAACACTGAGTGTAGAGGGTGGGGACACTGGATGGTCAGTGGGAGATATCATGGGGTATCTCAGTCCCCAGGTGAACACTGAGTGTAGAGGGTGGGGACACTGGATGGTCAGTGGGAGATACCATGGGGTATCTCAGTCCCCAGGGGAACACTGAGTGTAGAGGGTGGGGACACTGGATGATCAGTGGGAGATACCGTGGGGTATCTCAGTCCCCAGGTGAACACTGAGTGTAGAGGGTGGGAACACTGGATGGTCAGTGGGAGATACCATGGGGTATTTCAGTCCCCAGGTGAACATTGAGTGTAGAGGGTGGGAACACTGGATGGTCAGTGGGAGATACCATGCATTGACAGTCATTTTCCAACATTCCATTGACTCTGAATCAGTTCCTATGGAGTGGAGGGTAGCCAATGTAACCCCACTTTTTAAAAAAGGAGGGAGAGAGAAAACAGGGAATTATAGACCGGTCAGCCTGACCTCAGTAGTGGGTAAAATGATGGAATCAATTATTAAGGATGTCATAGCAGTGCATCTGGAAAATGGTGACATGATAGGTCCAAGTCAGCATGGATTTGTGAAAGGGAAATCATGCTTGACAAATCTTCTGGAATTTTTTGAGGATGTTTCCAGTAAAGTGGACAAAGGAGAACCAGTTGATGTGGTATATTTGGACTTTCAGAAGGCTTTCGACAAGGTCCCACACAAGAGATTAATGTGCAAAGTTAAAGCACATGGGATTGGGGGTAGTGTGCTGACGTGGATTGAGAACTGGTTGTCAGACAGGAAGCAAAGAGTAGGAGTAAACGGGTACTTTTCAGAATGGCAGGCAGTGACTAGTGGGGTGCCGCAAGGTTCTGTGCTGGGGCCCCAGCTGTTTACATTGTATATTAATGATTTAGACGAGGGGATTAAATGTAGTATCTCTAAATTTGCGGATGACACTAAGTTGGGTGGCAGTGTGAGCTGCGAGGAGGATGCTATGAGGCTGCAGAGTGACTTGGATAGGTTAGGTGAGTGGGCAAATGCATGGCAGATGAAGTATAATGTGGATAAATGTGAGGTTATCCACTTTGGTGGTAAAAACAGAGAGACAGACTATTCTCTGAATGGTGACAGATTAGGAAAAGGGAAGGTGCAACGAGACCTGGGTGTCATGGTACATCAGTCATTGAAGGTTAGCATGCAGGTACAGCAGGCGGTTAAGAAAGCAAATGTCATGTTGGCCTTCATAGCGAGGGGATTTGAATACAGGGGCAGGGAGGTGTTGCTACAGTTGTACAGGGCCTTGGTGAGGCCACACCTGGAGTATTGTGTACAGTTTTGATCTCTTAACTTGAGGAAGGACATTCTTGCTATTGCGGGAGTGCAGCGAAGATTCACCAGACTGATTCCTGGGATGGCGGGACTGACCTATCAAGAAAGACTGGATCAACTGGGCTTGTATTCACTGGAGTTCAGAAGAATGAGAGGGGACCTCATGGAAACGTTTAAAATTCTGACGGGTTTAGACAGGTTAGATGCAGGAAGAATGTTCCCAATGTTGGGGAAGTCCAGAACCAGGGGTCACAGTCTGAGGATAAGGGGTAAGCCATTTAGGACCGAGATGAGGAGAAACTTCTTCACCCAGAGAGTGGTGAACCTGTGGAATTCTCTGCCACAGAAAGTAGTTGAGGCCAATTCACTAAATATATTCAAAAGGGAGTTAGATGAAGTCCTTACTACTCGGGGGATCAAGGGTTATGGCAAGAAAGCAGAAAGAGGGTACTGAAGTTTCATGTTCAGCCATGAACTCATTGAATGGCGGTGCAGGCTAGAAGGGCTGAATGGCCTGCTCCTGCACCTATTTTCTATGTTTCTATGTCCCCAGGGGAACACTGAGTGTCGAGGGTGGGGACACTGGATGGTCAGTGGGAGATACCTTGGGGTATCTCAGTCCCTGGGTGAACACTGAGTGTAGAGGGTGGGGACACTGGATGGTCAGTGGGAGATACCATGGGGTATCTCAGTGCCCAGGGGAACACTGAGTGTAGAGGGTGGGGACACTGGATGGTCAGTGGGAGATACTATGGGGTATCTCAGTCCCCAGAGGAACACTGAGTGTAGAGGATGGGGACACTGGATGTTCTGTGGGAGATACCATGGGGTATTTCAGTCCCCAGGGGAACACTGAGTGTAGAGGGTGGGGACACTGGATGGTCAGTGGGAGATACCATGGGGTATCTCAGTCCCCAGGTGAACACTGAGTGTAGAGGGTGGGGACACTGGATGGTCAGTGGGAGATACCATGGGTATCCCAGTCCCCAGGTGAACACTGAGTGTAGAGAGTGGGGACACTGGATGGTCAGTGGGAGATACCATGGGGTATCTCAGTCCCCGGGTGAACACTGAGTGTAGAGGGTGGGGACACTGGATGGTCAGTGGGAGATACCATGGGGTATCTCAGTCCCCAGGTGAACACTGAGTGTAGAGGGTGGGGACACTGGATGGTCAGTGGGAGATACCATGGGGTATCTCAGTCCCCAGGTGAACACTGAGTGTAGAGGGTGGGGACACTGGATGGTCAGTGGGAGATACCATGGGGTATCTCAGTCCCCGGGTGAACACTGAGTGTAGAGGGTGGGGACACTGGATGGTCAGTGGGAGATACCATGGGGTATCTCAGTCCCCAGGTGAACATTGAGTGCAGAGGGTGGGGACACTGGATGGTCAGTGGGAGATACCATGGGGTATCTCAGCCCCAAGTGAACATTGAGTGCAGAGGGTGGGGACACTGGATGGTCAATGGGAGATACCATGGGGTATCTCAGTCCCCAGGTGAACATTGAGTGCAGAGGGTGGGGACACTGGATGGTCAATGGGAGATACCATGGGGTATCTCAGTCCCCAGGGGAACACTGAGTGTAGATGGTGGGGACACTCGATGGTCAGTGGGAGGTACCATGGGGTATCTCAGTCCCCAGGTGAACACTGAGTGTAGAGGGTGGGGACACTCGATGGTCAATGGGAGATACCATGGGGTATCTCAGTCCCCAGGTGAACACTGAGTGTAGAGGGTGGGGACACTGGATGGTCAGTGGGAGATACCATGGGGTATCTCAGTCCCCAGGTGAACACTGAGTGTAGAGGGTGGGGACACTGGATGGTCAGTGGGAGATACCATGGGGTATCTCAGTCCCCAGGTTAACACTGAGTGTAGAGGGTGGGTACACTGGATGGTCAGTGGGAGATACCATGGGGTATCTCAGTCCCCAGGTGAACACTGAGTGTAGAGGGTGGGGACACTGGATGGTCAGTGGGAGATACCATGGGGTATCTCAGTCCCCAGGTGAACATTGAGTGCAGAGGGTGGGGACACTGGATGGTCAATGGGAGATACCATGGGATATATATACATTGGCGGCAGTTCAGAGAAGGTTCACTCGGTTGATTCCGGAAATGAGGGAATTCACTTATGAGGAAAAGTTGAGAAGGTTGGGCCTCTACTCGTTGGAATTCAGAAGAATGAGAGTTGATCTTATCGAAACGTATAAGATTATGAAGGGGCTTGACAAGGTGGATGCAGTGAAGATATTTCCAGTGGTCGGGGAGACTAGAACTAGGGGGCATGGTCTTAGAATAAGGGGCCGCCCATTTAAAACTGAGACGAGCAGGAATTTCTTCTCTCAGAGGGTTGTAAATTTGTGGAATTCGCTGCTTCAGAGAGCTGTGGAAGCTGGGATTTTGAATAGATTTAAGAGAGAGATAGACAGTTTCTTAGCTGATAAGGGAATAAGGCGTTAAGGGGAGTGGGCGGGAAAGTCGACATGGGTCCATGGTTGGATCGGCCATGGTCATAATAAATGTCAGAGCAGACTCGAGGGGCCATATGGCCTACTCCTGCTCCTATTTCTTATGTTCTTATAAAGCACGTTTCATGTTACACAGTGGCTTGTACCCCTGAAGCAACAATAACCTCAGTCTCACTGTCCAGCCTTGGTCGAAATTCCCCGAAATTAAACCTGAATCCTTTCCTCCTTCTCTAAACCAGGTTCCAATCTGTCTCCCAGCTCAGCCTCCCCTCCAACTCACTGCTCACAGATAGACCTCATGGGGTATCTCAGTCCCCAGGGGAACACTGAGTGTAGAGGGTGGGGACACTGGATGATCAGTGGGAGATATCATGGGGTATCTCAGTCCCCAGGGGAACACTGAGTGTAGAGGGTGGGGACACTTGATGGTCAGTGGGAGATACCGTGGGGTATCTCAGTCCCCAGGTGAACACTGAGTGTAGAGGGTGGGAACACTGGATGGTCAGTGGGAGATACCATGGGGTATTTCAGTCCCCAGGTGAACATTGAGTGTAGAGGGTGGGAACACTGGATGGTCAGTGGGAGATACCATGGGGTATCACAGTCCCCAAGTGAACACTGAGTGTAGAGGGCGGGGACACTGGATGTTCTGTGGGAGATACCATGGGGTATCTCAGTCACCAGGTGAACACTGAGTGTAGAGGGCGGGGACTCTAGATTATCAGTGGGAGATACCATGGGGTATCTCAGTCCCCAGGTGAACATTGAGTGTAGAGGGTGGGAACACTGGATGGTCAGTGGGAGATACCATGCATTGACAGTCATTTTCCAACATTCCATTGACTCTGAATCAGTTCCTATGGAGTGGAGGGTAGCCAATGTAACCCCACTTTTTAAAAAAGGAGGGAGAGAGAAAACAGGGAATTATAGACCGGTCAGCCTGACCTCAGTAGTGGGTAAAATGATGGAATCAATTATTAAGGATGTCATAGCAGTGCATCTGGAAAATGGTGACATGATAGGTCCAAGTCAGCATGGATTTGTGAAAGGGAAATCATGCTTGACAAATCTTCTGGAATTTTTTGAGGATGTTTCCAGTAAAGTGGACAAAGGAGAACCAGTTGATGTGGTATATTTGGACTTTCAGAAGGCTTTCGACAAGGTCCCACACAAGAGATTAATGTGCAAAGTTAAAGCACATGGGATTGGGGGTAGTGTGCTGACGTGGATTGAGAACTGGTTGTCAGACAGGAAGCAAAGAGTAGGAGTAAACGGGTACTTTTCGGAATGGCAGGCAGTGACTAGTGGGGTACCGCAGGGTTCTGTGCTGGGGCCCCAGCTGTTTACATTGTACATTAATGATTTAGACGAGGGGATTAAATGTAGTATCTCTAAATTTGCGGATGACACTAAGTTGGGTGGCAGTGTGAGCTGCGAGGAGGATGCTAGTAGGCTGCAGAGTGACTTGGATAGGTTAGGTGAGTGGGCAAATGCATGGCAGATGAAGTATAATGTGGATAAATGTGAGGTTATCCACTTTGGTGGTAAAAACAGAGAGACAGACTATTATCTGAATGGTGACAGATTAGGAAAAGGGAAGGTGCAACGAGACCTGGGTGTCATGGTACATCAGTCATTGAAGGTTAGCATGCAGGTACAGCAGGCGGTTAAGAAAGCAAATGTCATGTTGGCCTTCATAGCGAGGGGATTTGAATACAGGGGCAGGGAGGTGTTGCTACAGTTGTACAGGGCCTTGGTGAGGCCACACCTGGAGTATTGTGTACAGTTTTGATCTCTTAACTTGAGGAAGGACATTCTTGCTATTGAGGGAGTGCAGCGAAGATTCACCAGACTGATTCCTGGGATGGCGGGACTGACCTATCAAGAAAGACTGGATCAACTGGGCTTGTATTCACTGGAGTTCAGAAGAATGAGAGGGGACCTCATGGAAACGTTTAAAATTCTGACGGGTTTAGACAGGTTAGATGCAGGAAGAATGTTCCCAATGTTGGGGAAGTCCAGAACCAGGGGTCACAGTCTGAGGATAAGGGGTAAGCCATTTAGGACCGAGATGAGGAGAAACTTCTTCACCCAGAGAGTGGTGAACCTGTGGAATTCTCTGCCACAGAAAGTAGTTGAGGCCAATTCACTAAATATATTCAAAAGGGAGTTAGATGAAGTCCTTACTACTCGGGGGATCAAGGGTTATGGCGAGAAAGCAGAAAGAGGGTACTGAAGTTTCATGTTCAGCCATGAACTCATTGAATGGCGGTGCAGGCTAGAAGGGCTGAATGGCCTGCTCCTGCACCTACTTTCTATGTTTCTATGTCCCCAGGGGAACACTGAGTGTCGAGGGTGGGGACACTGGATGGTCAGTGGGAGATACCATGGGGTATCTCAGTCCCTGGGTGAACACTGAGTGTAGAGGGTGGGGACACTGGATGGTCAGTGGGAGATACCATGGGGTATCTCAGTCCCCAGGGGAACACTGAGTGTAGAGGGTGGGGACACTGGATGGTCAGTGGGAGATACCATGGGGTATCTCAGTCCCCAGAGGAACACTGAGTGTAGAGGATGGGGACACTGGATGTTCTGTGGGAGATACCATGGGGTATTTCAGTCCCCAGGAGAACACTGAGTGTAGAGGGTGGGGACACTGGATGGTCAGTGGGATATATAATGGGGTATTTCAGTCCCCGGGTGAACACTGAGATGTAGAGGGTGGGGACACTGGATGGTCAGTGGGATATATAATGGGGTATCTCAGTCCCCAGGTGAACACTGAGTGTAGAGTGTGGGGACACTGGATGGTCAGTGGGAGATACCATGGGTTATCTCAGTCCCCAGGGGAACACTGAGTGTAGAGGGTGGGGACACTCGATGGTCAATGGGAGATACCATGGGGTATCTCAGTCCCCAGGTGAACACTGAGTGTAGAGGGTGGGGACACTGGATGGTCAGTGGGAGATACCATGGGGTATCTCAGTCCCCAGGTGAACACTGAGTGTAGAGGGTGGGGACACTGGATGGTCAGTGGGAGATACCATGGGGTATCTCAGTCCCCAGGTTAACACTGAGTGTAGAGGGTGGGTACACTGGATGGTCAGTGGGAGATACCATGGGGTATCTCAGTCCCCAGGTGAACACTGAGTGTAGAGGGTGGGGACACTGGATGGTCAGTGGGAGATACCATGGGGTATCTCAGTCCCCAGGTGAACATTGAGTGCAGAGGGTGGGGACACTGGATGGTCAATGGGAGATACCATGGGATATATATACATTGGCGGCAGTTCAGAGAAGGTTCACTCGGTTGATTCCGGAAATGAGGGAATTCACTTATGAGGAAAAGTTGAGAAGGTTGGGCCTCTACTCGTTGGAATTCAGAAGAATGAGAGTTGATCTTATCGAAACGTATAAGATTATGAAGGGGCTTGACAAGGTGGATGCAGTGAAGATATTTCCAGTGGTCGGGGAGACTAGAACTAGGGGGCATGGTCTTAGAATAAGGGGCCGCCCATTTAAAACTGAGACGAGCAGGAATTTCTTCTCTCAGAGGGTTGTAAATTTGTGGAATTCGCTGCTTCAGAGAGCTGTGGAAGCTGGGATTTTGAATAGATTTAAGAGAGAGATAGACAGTTTCTTAGCTGATAAGGGAATAAGGCGTTAAGGGGAGTGGGCGGGAAAGTCGACATGGGTCCATGGTTGGTTCGGCCATGGTCATAATAAATGTCAGAGCAGACTCGAGGGGCCATATGGCCTACTCCTGCTCCTATTTCTTATGTTCTTATAAAGCACGTTTCATGTTACACAGTGGCTTGTACCCCTGAAGCAACAATAACCTCAGTCTCACTGTCCAGCCTTGGTCGAAATTCCCCGAAATTAAACCTGAATCCTTTCCTCCTTCTCTAAACCAGGTTCCAATCTGTCTCCCAGCTCAGCCTCCCCTCCAACTCACTGCTCACAGATAGACCTCATGGGGTATCTCAGTCCCCAGGGGAACACTGAGTGTAGAGGGTGGGGACACTGGATGATCAGTGGGAGATATCATGGGGTATCTCAGTCCCCAGGGGAACACTGAGTGTAGAGGGTGGGGACACTTGATGGTCAGTGGGAGATACCGTGGGGTATCTCAGTCCCCAGGTGAACACTGAGTGTAGAGGGTGGGAACACTGGATGGTCAGTGGGAGATACCATGGGGTATTTCAGTCCCCAGGTGAACATTGAGTGTAGAGGGTGGGAACACTGGATGGTCAGTGGGAGATACCATGGGGTATCACAGTCCCCAAGTGAACACTGAGTGTAGAGGGCGGGGACACTGGATGTTCTGTGGGAGATACCATGGGGTATCTCAGTCACCAGGTGAACACTGAGTGTAGAGGGCGGGGACTCTAGATTATCAGTGGGAGATACCATGGGGTATCTCAGTCCCCAGGTGAACATTGAGTGTAGAGGGTGGGAACACTGGATGGTCAGTGGGAGATACCATGCATTGACAGTCATTTTCCAACATTCCATTGACTCTGAATCAGTTCCTATGGAGTGGAGGGTAGCCAATGTAACCCCACTTTTTAAAAAAGGAGGGAGAGAGAAAACAGGGAATTATAGACCGGTCAGCCTGACCTCAGTAGTGGGTAAAATGATGGAATCAATTATTAAGGATGTCATAGCAGTGCATCTGGAAAATGGTGACATGATAGGTCCAAGTCAGCATGGATTTGTGAAAGGGAAATCATGCTTGACAAATCTTCTGGAATTTTTTGAGGATGTTTCCAGTAAAGTGGACAAAGGAGAACCAGTTGATGTGGTATATTTGGACTTTCAGAAGGCTTTCGACAAGGTCCCACACAAGAGATTAATGTGCAAAGTTAAAGCACATGGGATTGGGGGTAGTGTGCTGACGTGGATTGAGAACTGGTTGTCAGACAGGAAGCAAAGAGTAGGAGTAAACGGGTACTTTTCGGAATGGCAGGCAGTGACTAGTGGGGTACCGCAGGGTTCTGTGCTGGGGCCCCAGCTGTTTACATTGTACATTAATGATTTAGACGAGGGGATTAAATGTAGTATCTCTAAATTTGCGGATGACACTAAGTTGGGTGGCAGTGTGAGCTGCGAGGAGGATGCTAGTAGGCTGCAGAGTGACTTGGATAGGTTAGGTGAGTGGGCAAATGCATGGCAGATGAAGTATAATGTGGATAAATGTGAGGTTATCCACTTTGGTGGTAAAAACAGAGAGACAGACTATTATCTGAATGGTGACAGATTAGGAAAAGGGAAGGTGCAACGAGACCTGGGTGTCATGGTACATCAGTCATTGAAGGTTAGCATGCAGGTACAGCAGGCGGTTAAGAAAGCAAATGTCATGTTGGCCTTCATAGCGAGGGGATTTGAATACAGGGGCAGGGAGGTGTTGCTACAGTTGTACAGGGCCTTGGTGAGGCCACACCTGGAGTATTGTGTACAGTTTTGATCTCTTAACTTGAGGAAGGACATTCTTGCTATTGAGGGAGTGCAGCGAAGATTCACCAGACTGATTCCTGGGATGGCGGGACTGACCTATCAAGAAAGACTGGATCAACTGGGCTTGTATTCACTGGAGTTCAGAAGAATGAGAGGGGACCTCATGGAAACGTTTAAAATTCTGACGGGTTTAGACAGGTTAGATGCAGGAAGAATGTTCCCAATGTTGGGGAAGTCCAGAACCAGGGGTCACAGTCTGAGGATAAGGGGTAAGCCATTTAGGACCGAGATGAGGAGAAACTTCTTCACCCAGAGAGTGGTGAACCTGTGGAATTCTCTGCCACAGAAAGTAGTTGAGGCCAATTCACTAAATATATTCAAAAGGGAGTTAGATGAAGTCCTTACTACTCGGGGGATCAAGGGTTATGGCGAGAAAGCAGAAAGAGGGTACTGAAGTTTCATGTTCAGCCATGAACTCATTGAATGGCGGTGCAGGCTAGAAGGGCTGAATGGCCTGCTCCTGCACCTACTTTCTATGTTTCTATGTCCCCAGGGGAACACTGAGTGTCGAGGGTGGGGACACTGGATGGTCAGTGGGAGATACCATGGGGTATCTCAGTCCCTGGGTGAACACTGAGTGTAGAGGGTGGGGACACTGGATGGTCAGTGGGAGATACCATGGGGTATCTCAGTCCCCAGGGGAACACTGAGTGTAGAGGGTGGGGACACTGGATGGTCAGTGGGAGATACCATGGGGTATCTCAGTCCCCAGAGGAACACTGAGTGTAGAGGATGGGGACACTGGATGTTCTGTGGGAGATACCATGGGGTATTTCAGTCCCCAGGAGAACACTGAGTGTAGAGGGTGGGGACACTGGATGGTCAGTGGGATATATAATGGGGTATTTCAGTCCCCGGGTGAACACTGAGATGTAGAGGGTGGGGACACTGGATGGTCAGTGGGATATATAATGGGGTATCTCAGTCCCCAGGTGAACACTGAGTGTAGAGTGTGGGGACACTGGATGGTCAGTGGGAGATACCATGGGTTATCTCAGTCCCCAGGGGAACACTGAGTGTAGAGGGTGGGGACACTCGATGGTCAATGGGAGATACCATGGGGTATCTCAGTCCCCAGGTGAACACTGAGTGTAGAGGGTGGGGACACTGGATGGTCAGTGGGAGATACCATGGGGTATCTCAGTCCCCAGGTGAACACTGAGTGTAGAGGGTGGGGACACTGGATGGTCAGTGGGAGATACCATGGGGTATCTCAGTCCCCAGGTTAACACTGAGTGTAGAGGGTGGGTACACTGGATGGTCAGTGGGAGATACCATGGGGTATCTCAGTCCCCAGGTGAACACTGAGTGTAGAGGGTGGGGACACTGGATGGTCAGTGGGAGATACCATGGGGTATCTCAGTCCCCAGGTGAACATTGAGTGCAGAGGGTGGGGACACTGGATGGTCAATGGGAGATACCATGGGGTATCTCAGTCCCCAGGGGAACACTGAGTGTAGATGGTGGGGACACTCGATGGTCAGTGGGAGATACCATGGGGTATCTCAGTCCCCAGGGGAACACTGAGTGTAGATGGTGGGGACACTCGATGGTCAGTGGGAGGTACCATGGGGTATCTCAGTCCCCAGGTGAACACTGAGTGTAGAGGGTGGGGACACTGGATGGTCAGTGGGAGATACCATGGGGTATCTCAGTCCCCAGGTGAACACTGAGTGTAGAGGGTGGGTACACTGGATGGTCAGTGGGAGATACCATGGGGTATCTCAGTCCCCAGGTGAACACTGAGTGCAGAGTGTGGGGACACTGGATGGTCAGTGGGAGATACCATGGGGTATCTCAGTCCCCAGGTGAACACTGAGTGCAGAGGGTGGGGACACTGGATGGTCAGTGGGAGATACCATGGGGTATCTCAGTCCCCAGGTGAACACTGAGTGTAGAGGGTGGGGACACTCGATGGTCAGTGGGAGATACCATGGGGTATCTCAGTTTGCGGTGCCCAGCACTACACTGGGCGTCTATCGCCATCATTGGGAACAGAGTGTCCGACACACACAGAGAACAGAGTCTGATTCGGCTCCCTGTAACTTTGGTGAAAAGAGCACTTTGTATTTCAGATCCTTTATCCGTTGTGTCCCTTGCAACCAGGAGGGGGGCGTGTAACTTTGTTATTGCTGATGATGACACGGGACATCCCAGAGTCACCCCGCTGGGTCACTCACAATCGCCAATGTACCTGTGCAATAAGCCAAGTAACAGTGGGGTGTCCGCTTCAACTGGTAAACGGAGTAACTGGTGCAGTTTTTGATCTTTATCTCCAGGGTCCTGTAGCAGGGATTTACAGCCCAGGTAAAACACACTGTCCCCGTCACTTCTCCCTGTCCCACGGTGGGATGAGTTCCTGAAACGAGGATTGTAAATATTGAAGGATGTAACCGAGGGGAACAGTGCTGGACAGTGAATGTAAATCTGAGATTATAAAGTCTGAAAGTACCCTTTAACCAGCCTGGGTGTTGTGTGGAGCAGTGATAGACTGGGACCTCAGTCTCCGGAATCTTCCATCCGCCAGAACTGAAACAACAATCACACAGAGTCAGTCAGCCCCTGAACTGATTCAATGATCGACTGATAGAAGCTGTTCCCCTTTCCCTGTATCCACTCCCTGCCCCATTGCTCTGACTGATGGTCCCGCTCTCTCCACACAACCGCTTCCTAATCTCACACTTTGCTCTCTTCAGTACATTTACTCCTGGTTTATTGATCAGTTTATCTGTCACTGCCCCCTCACGTTACCTTTTAAATCTGTACCATCCATAGTCAAGATCCCGATCACACTGAGTGTTTCCGATACAGTCAGTCTCACCACAATCCGTGCTCCTCCAGGGCTGGTCCAGGACTGTGTGATCGACACATGGGTCAGTGAGTGTGGAGTCTGCAACTGAGGGACAGAAAGGTGTTTAATATTAATATAAGTTAGCCTAACATCTGCGGTTGGTAAAAATGTTGTAGTCCATTATTAAAGAAGCAATAGCAGGACATTCGGAAAAAATATAATTCAGTCAGGCAGAGTCAGGATGGATTTATGAAGGGAAATCATGTTTGACAACTTTTTGAGGGTCTAACGAACAGGGTGGATAAGGGGGAACCAGTGGATATGGTGTATTTGGACTTCCACAAGGCATTCGATAAGGTGCCACATAAAAGGTTACTGCACAAGATAAAAGCTCACGGGGTTGGAGGCTAAAAATTAGCATGGATAGAAGATTGGTTAACTAACGGAAAACAGAGAGTCGGGATAAATGGTTCATTCTCGGGTTGGCAACCAGTAACTAGTGGGGTGCCGCAGGGATCAGTGCTGGGTCCCCAACTATTTACAATCTATATTAACAACTTGGAAGAAGGGACTGAGTGTAACGTAGCCAAGTTTTCTGACGATACGAAGATGGGAGGAAAAGCAATGTGTGAGGAGGACACAAAAAATATGCAAAAGGTCAGAGACAGGCTAAGTGAGTGGGCAGATGGAGTATAATGTTGGAAATGTGAGGTCATGCACTTTGGCAGAAAAAACTCAAAGACCAAATAATTATTTAAATGGAGAAAAATTGCAAAGTGCCGCAGTACAGCGGGACCTGGGGGCTCTTGTGCATGAAACACAAAAGGTTACAATGCAGTTACAGCAAGTGATCAGGAAGGCCAATGGAATCTTGGCCTTTATTTTAAAGGGGATGGCGTATAAAAGCAGGGAAGTCTTGCTGCAGTTAAACAGGGTATTGGTGAGGCCACACCTGGAGTACTGCGTGTAGTTTTGGTCTCCGTATTTAAGGAGGGATATATATACATTGGCGGCAGTTCAGAGAAGGTTCACTCGGTTGATTCCGGAAATGAGGGAATTCACTTATGAGGAAAGGTTGAGAAGGTTGGGCCTCTACTCGTTGGAATTCAGAAGAATGAGAGTTGATCTTATCGAAACATATAAGATTATGAAGGGGCTTGACAAGGTGGATGCAGAGAGGATGTTCCCACTGATGGGGGAGACTAGAACTAGGGGGCATGGTCTTAGAATCAGGGGCCGCCCATTTAAAACTGAGGTGAGAAGGAATTTCTTCTCTCAGAGGGTTGTAAATTTGTGGAATTCGCTGCTTCAGAGAGCTGTGGAAGCTGGGACATTGAATAGATTTAAGACAGAGATAGACAGTTTCTTAGCTGATAAGGGAATAAGGCGTTAAGGGGAGTGGGCGGGAAAGTCGACATGGGTCCATGGTTGGTTCGGCCATGGTCATAATAAATGGCAGAGCAGACTCGAGGGGCCATATGGCCTACTCCTGCTCCTATTTCTTATGTTCTTTTCAAGCACGTTTCATGTTACACAGCGGCTTGGAGCCCTGAAGCAACAATAACCTCAGTCTCACTGTCCAGCCTTGGTCGAAATTCCCCGAAAATAAACCTGGATCCTTTCCTCCTTCTCTAAACCAGGTTCCAATCTGTCTCCCAGCTCAGCCTTCCCTCCAACTCACTGCTCACAGACAGACCTCATGGGGTATCTCAGTCCCCAGGGGAACACTGAGTGTAGAGGGTGGGGACACTGGATGGTCAGTGGGAGATACCATGGGGTATCTCAGTCCCCAGGTGAACACTGAGTGTAGAGGGTGGGGACACTTGATGGTCAGTAGGAGATACCATGGGGTATCTCAGTCCCCAGGTGAACACTGAGTGTAGAGGGTGGGGACACTTGATGGTCAGTGGGAGATACCATGGGGTATCACAGTCCCCAAGTGAACACTGAGTGTAGAGGGCGGGGACACTGGATGGTCAGTGGGAGATACCATGGGGTATCTCAGTCCCCAGGTGAACACTGAGTGTAGAGGGTGGGGACACTGGATGGTCAGTGGGAGATACCATGGGGTATCTCAGTCCCCAGGTGAACACTGAGTGTAGAGGGTGGGGACACTGGATGGTCAGTGGGAGATACAATGGGGTATATCAGTCCCCAGGGGAGCACTGAGTGTAGAGGGTGGGGACACTGGATGGTCAGTGGGAGATATCATGGGGTATCTCAGTCCCCTGGTGAACACTGAGTGTAGAGGGTGGGGACACTGGATGGTCAGTGGGAGATACCATGGGGTATCTCAGTCCCCAGGTGAACACTGAGTGTAGAGGGTGGGGACACTGGATGGTCAGTAGGAGATACCATGGGGTATCTCAGTCCCTGGGTGAACACTGAGTGTAGAGGGTGGGGACACTGGATGGTCAGTGGGAGATACCATGGGGTATCTCAGTCCCCGGGTGAACACTGAGTGTAGAGGGTGGGGACACTGGATGGTCAGTGGGAGATACCATGGGGTATCTCAGTCCCCAGGTGAACACTGAGTGTAGAGGGTGGGGACACTGGATGGTCAGTAGGAGATACCATGGGGTATCTCGTTCCCCAGGTGAACACTGAGTGTAGAGGGTGGGGACACTGGATGGTCAGTGGGAGATACCATGGGGTATCTCGTTCCCCAGGTGAACACTGAGTGTAGAGGGTGGGGACACTCGATGGTCAGTGTCTCAATCCTGGTGTGAAATTAGATCAGAAATAAGTTGCTGTTCTTGGTTCTTCATTGATAAAACTACAACATTATATATATTTATATCAATAATTAAAAATATTAGTACTGAATATATAAATAAATTGGAGGCTGAACATCAAAAGTATTTTTGTAATATATTCTACAAAAATCCGATAACTATTCTGATCGAATTACTGGGTATATGAATATCATATAATCACTGAACAGTATGGCAGAGAATGAGGCCATTCGGCCCATCGAATCTGCGCTTGTTCTTTCAAACTGAAATCCAGTTAGTCCCGATACTCCGCCCTTTCCCCACATCACGCAATTTTTTCTCCTCCAAATGCATAATAAATAACATTAAACATAATTCAAACATTAAATATATATTGAAATACGTAATAAATAACCTGAATCAATAATTCAAATATTAAAGATATATTACAAATGTATAATAAATAATATCAATCGGTAATGTAAATAGTAAATATTTTTCATGAATGTATAATAAATAAAGTGAATCAATATTGCGAATATAAATATGTATTAAAATACATGATTAATTATTAATGATGCAAATATTAAATAAATAAACATTGATTTGTAAAACGTATTTAATATTGGTATCATTGGTTGATATTAATTATCACGCATTTTAATATATATTTATTAGTTACATTTTTTATAGTATATAATATACATTTGTAATAGATATTCAATATTTGCGTTATTGATATTATTCATTATGCTTTTAGAATATTTTAATATTTTCATTTTTGATTCACGTGATTTATTATGCATTCCTGATATATATTAAATCATTGCATTATTGATCGATATAATTTATTGTTCATTTCCAAAAGATGTTTAATATTTATATTATTCAAGATATGTTACAAATGCATAATCAATGATATCGATCATTAATGTAAATATTAAACATATATTAGAAATGCACAATAAATCAAATATATCAATAATGTAATGATTAAATATTTATATAAATGTATATTACATTATGTGAATAATATACACTTCTAACTAGATTTAATATTTACATTATTGAATTATATTAATGATTATGCATTTGTGATAGATCTTCAATATTTGCATTATTGGTTGATATATTTATTGTGCATTTGTAACGGATAGTTAATATTTGCATTATTGATTGACTTTGTTCATTATGCATTTATGATCGATATTACAGGTGGGCATAGTAGATAAGGAGAATCAATAATGCAAATATTAGAGAGAAATTACAAATGCATAATATATAATATCAATCTGATGCAAATAAAAAAGATCTATAACAAATGCACAATAATTAATAAGAGACAAAAATGAAAGTATTAAAGATATATTACAAATGCATAATATTAAAATCGTTCAATAAAGTAAATTTTAAAGATATATTAAAAATTCATAATAAATAACCAATCAATATTGCAAATATTAAAGCTAGGTTACAAATTCACAATACATTATGTGAACCAATAATGCATTTATTAAATATATATCATGAATGTATAATAAATAAAGTGACTCAATCATGCAAATATTAAATATCTTTTATTAATACATAATTAATTATACCAATAGTAAAGCATAATATAAAGATCTATAACAAATACATAATAAATAATATCAATAATGCAAATATTAATTATATATCATGAATGCATAATAAATAATGTGAATCAATAAAGCAAATATTAAACATCTATTACCAATACATAATTAATTATTTCAATCAGTAATGCATGATTTAAAGATCTAGAACAAATGCATAATATATAATATCAATAATTCAAATATTAAAGATATATTGCAAATGAATAATTATTAATATTATTCAATAATGTAAATATTAAATATATGTTAGAAATGCACAATAAATTACATGAATAGTTTAATTAATAAATATTTACATAAATGCATAATAAATAATGTGAATAATATGCACCTGTAACATAACTTTGATATTTACATTAGTGACCGATATTAATAATTATGCATTTGTAACATAGCTTTAATATTTATATTAATGATACACTTTATTTATTGTGTACCTGCAATATCGATCATAAATATATAATAAATAAAAATAATCAATAATGAGAATATTAGAGCTATATGGCAAATGCATAATATACAATATCAATCAATATTGTAAATATTAAATATTTATTAAAATGCATAATAATTAAGACAAATCAATCAAGTAAATATTAAAGATATATTACAAATGCATCACAAATTATATGAATCAATAATGGAATTTTAAATATTGATTATAAATGCCTAATAAATAATATCAATCGATTTTACAAATATTAAAGATCTATAATAAATGCGTAATAATTAATATCAATCAGTAATTAAAATATTAAACATATATTGCAGATACGTAATAAATAATATTAATAATGCAAGTTTTGAAGATATATTACAAATGCATAATAAATAATATCAATCAATAATTCAAATATTAAATACCTGTCACAAATGCATAGGTTTTTAATTTGATCAGCAATTAAAAGTATAAATGATAGGAATGTAAAAATTTCAATGTAAGCTCCATGTTTGAACCTCCCCACTCAGATTTTCACCACTGCCACAGACCTGATGCAAATCACAATCCAGAAGTACCTTGGGATGTGTCTCTACAGAAAGACATTAAATATACACAGTGCAGTTTGTTTATAATGAAAATGACTTACTCAGGTAACCCAGAATGAGCAGCAGAGTCCTCATCTTACTGTGGGATATTCTGGAAGTGAAAACAGGGAATTAATATAAGAGCGAGTTTGGAGATCAGAGGTAACTTTAAATAGAGAGTTGGACAAGGGAATCAGTATATCAATTTATAATCGGGGAGCTCCACCTCTCTCCCTCACTGGGACACCGACAGACTTTCCAGATAAACTCCATATTCCGCCACACCACAGTCCTCAAACTGCCCGAATGCTTACCCGCCATGGCTCGGTGCGAGCTCTCTCGCCGCGAAGTCAGAAGATGGTGGTACCAAGCCCCATTCCAGAGACTCGAGAAACTAAACCAGGCTGACCCTCCCAGTGCAGAGGTGAGCTCTCCCTCTCTCCCTCACTGGGACCCTACAGACAGAAGTGAGCTCTCCCTCTCTCCCTCACTGGTACCCTACAGACAGAGGTGAGCTCTCTCTCTCTCCCTCACTGGGACCCGACAGACAGAGGTGAGCTCTATCTCTCTCCCTCACTGGGATCTGCAGACAGAGGTGAGCTCTCTCTCTCTCCCTCACTGGGACCCTACAGACAGGGGTGAGCTCGCCCTCTCTCCCTCACTGGGACCCTACAGACAGAGGTGAGCTCTCTCTCTCTCCCTTACTGGTACCCTACAGACAGAGGTGAACTCGCCCTCTCTCCCTCACTGGGACCCCACAGACAGAGGTGAGCTCGCCCTCTCTCCCTCACTGGGACCCTACAGACAGAGGTGAGCTCTCTCTCTCTCCCTCACTGGGACCCTACAGACAGAGGTGAGCTCTCTCTCTCTCCCTCACTGGGACCCTACAGACAGTGGTGATCTCTCCCTCTCTCCCTCACTGGGACCCTACAGACAGAGGTGAGCTTTATCTCACTCCCTCACTGGGACCCTACAGACAGAGGTGAGCTCTCTCTCTCTCCCTCACTGGGACCCTACAGACAGAGGTGAGCTCTATCACTCTCCCTCACTGGGACCCTACAGGCAGAGGTGAGCTCTCTCTCTCTCCCTCACTGGGACCCTACAGACAGAAGTGAGCTGTATCTCTCTCCCTCACTGGGACCCTACAGACAGAGGTGAGCTCTATCTCTCTCCCTCACTGTGACCCGACAGACAGAGGTGAGCTCTATCTCTCTCCCTCACTGGGACCCAACAGACAATCTCTTGATTATATCCAATCCAACACAGGTCATTACTGAGGCCAGTAGCTGGACAGGACAAGCTCCTGGGTCCCAACTTCAAACCCCTGAGCTGCTTCAAAAAGCCCATCCACACCCCACTGCTTACCCGAGTCTCCAAACGCGGTGTCCCTGTGTGAGATACAGAGTTCTGATCACCTGCAACATTCTCAGTCCCAGGTACAGCCCGCTGTGAGCAGTGACAGTCTCAGTGACAGCTCATATAACCAAACCCACAGCACCAGAGGTGCGTGCAGCTATCAGCAGTGCTGATTGGCTGACACCTTATCATTCACTGAAGATCTATAACCTGGCAGAATCCATGCAAATTAAACATTTTTAATTAAAGGGCCTGTGATAAACAAATGAGTTAACTTCTCTCCTGGGTCCATGGTAACCAGTTGGGCTTTGCTGATGTAACAGAATTTGTCTTCAGCTGCCCAGCATGAAGGGTGTAGGGGCAGTCGGACTGGGGAGGGTCTGAGCATGTTATGGTCAGAATTGGGGAATGGTCTGTGTGTGTATTGGGACTGGGGAAGGTCTGAGCATGTTATGGTCAGTATTGGGGAATAGTCTATGTGTGTTTTGGGACTGGTGAGGGACTGAGCATGTTATGGTCAGTTTTGGGGAAAGGTTTTGTGTGTATTGGGACTGGGGAGGGTCTGAGCATGTTATGGTCAGTATTGGGGAAAGGTGTGTATTGGGACTGGGGAGGGTCTGAGCATGTTATGGTCAGTATTGGGGAAAAGGTCTGTGTGTGTATTGGGACTGTGGAGGGTCTGAGCAAGTTATGGTCAGTATTGGGGAAAAGGTCTGTGTGTGTATTGGGACTGGGGAGTGTCTGAGCATGTTCTGGTCAGTATTGGGGAATGGTCTGTGTGTATTGGGACTGGGGAGGGTCTGGGCATGTTATGGTCAGTATTGGGGAATGGTGTGTATTGGGACTGGGGAGGGTCTGAGCATGTTCTGGTCAGTATTGGGGAATGGTGTGTATTGGGACTGGGGAGGGTCTGAGCATGTTATGGTCAGTATTGGGGAATGGTGTGTATTGGGACTGGGGAGGGTCTGAGCATGTTATGGTCAGTATTGGGGAAAGGTCTGTATGTGTATTGGGACTGGGGAGTGTCTGAGCATGTTCTGGTCAGTATTGGGGAATGGTGTGTATTGGGACTGGGGAGGGTCTGAGCAAGTTATGGTCAGTATTGGGGAATGGTGTGTATTGGGACTGGGGAGGGTCTGAGCATGTTATGGTCAGTATTGGGGAAAGGTCTGTGTGTGTATTGGGACTGGGGAGGGTCTGAGCATGTTATGGTCAGTATTGGGGAAAGGTCTGTATGTGTATTGGGACTGGGGAGTGTCTGAGCATGTTCTGGTCAGTATTGGGGAATGGTGTGTCTTGGGACTGGCGAGGGTCTGAGCATGTTATGGTCAGTATTGGGCAAAGGTCTGTATGTGTATTGGGACTGGGGAAGATCTGAGCATGTCATGGTCAATATTGGGGAAAGGTCTGTGTGTGTATTGGGACTGGGGAGGGTCTGAGCATGTTATGGTCAGTATTGGGGAACTGTGTGTATTGGGACTGGAGAGAGTCTGAGCATGTTATGGTCAGTATTGGGGAACTGTGTGTATTGGGACTGGGGAGGGTCTGAGCATGTCATGGTCAGTATTGGGGAAAGGTCTGTGTGTGTATTGGGACTGGGGAGGGTCTGAGCATGTTATGGTCAGTATTGGGGAAAGGTCTGTGTGTGTATTGGGACTGGGGAGGGTCTGAGCATGTTATGGTCAGTATTGGGGAAAGGTCTGTGTGTGTATTGGGACTGGGGAGGGTCTGAGCATGTTATGGTCAGTATTGGGGAAAGGTCTGTGAGTGTATTGGGACTGGGGAGGGTCTGAGCATGTTATGGTCAGTATTGGGGAAAGGTCAGTGTGTGTATTGGGACTGGGGAGGGTCTGGGCATGTTATGGTCAGTATTGGGGAACTGTGTGTATTGGGACTGGAGAGAGTCTGAGCATGTTATGGTCAGTATTGGGGAAAGGTCTGTGTGTGTATTGGGACTGGGGAGGGTCTGAGCATGTTATGGTCAGTATTGGGGAACTGTGTGTACTGGGACTGGAGAGAGTCTGAGCATGTTATGGTCAGTATTGGCGAAAGGTCTGTGTGTGTATTGGGACTGGGGAGGGTCTGAGAATGTTATGGTCAGTATTGGGGAATGGTGTGTATTAGGACTGGGGAGGGTCTGAGCATTTTACAGTCAATATTAGTAACGGTGTGTACTGGGACTGGGGAGGGTCTGGGCATGTTATGGTCAGTATTGGGGAATGAGCTTTGTGTGTATTGGGACTGGGGAGTGTCTGAGCATGTTATGGGAACACCACCACCTCCAAGTTCCTTTCCAAGTTACGCACCATCCTTACTTGGAAATATATCGGCCATTCCTTCATCGTCGCTGGGTCACAATCCTGGGACTCCCTCCCTAACAGAACTGTGGGAGCACCTTCACCACACGGACTGCAGCGGTTCAAGAAGGCGGCTCACCACCACCTTCTCAAGGGGTGATTAGTGATGGGGAATAAATGCTGGGCCTATAGGAGGTGGGTGGGGGGCCTGACCCATCCACCTCCACGGCACGAACCTGGTATTGCAGTACTTCCAGGAACGGTGCAGTGGCTCTCGGCCTTTTGGCTAAGAGCATTGGCGCAGAGTGATCCTTGATGTGTGCAAGGTGACCTCTGGCGTTTGTGATTTGACAAAGAATTGGAAAGATTGGCTACAAATTAAAAAAATAAATAAATAAATAAATGCTGGGCCTTGCCAACGATGCCTACATCCCAGGAACAAATAATAAAAATTGTGGAGAGACTGGAGCAGCTGGAGATTGGCTGCTTAGTGCAGAGAGGATTGCGGGAGATTTGATCGTGGTGTTGGAAATCAGGAAGGGTTTTGACAGAGTGATTCAGGAGAAACTGTTTGCTGTGACTGAAGGATCGGTAACCAGAGGGCAGAGATTGACGGTGGGTTGACAAAAGTATCCAAGGCGGCAAGAGGAAGTATTTTTTATATTACGCAGCGAGTTGTTGTAACCTGGAACGCGCTGCCTGATAGGGCAGTGTTAACAGGTTCAAAAATAACTTTTAAAGGGGGATTTGCAGAATTAAAGGGATAAGTTTAGCAGGTCGATGTGGAAAGGGCAGGGTGGGGGGGGAGTGGGATTAATCGAGTAGCTCTGTTAAAGGACCGGCACAGACACGATGGGTCGAAAGGCCTCATTTTGTGCGGTATCGTTTGACGATTCCATGGTTCTGTCTGACTGAGAACAATAGGTTGTCCGTGGCTGCAGTGTGTTCCGTCTGCAAAAAAGTCAATGCCGGGGTACTTAAGGTCCCAGCTCAGAGAGCCCTATACAGTCAGCGTCTCACAGCTAACCTGGCCTGCCTTGATGAACCCGAGACGCAGAATGCCCCACAGCGCTTGGTCTGCCCTCCAGGCCTCCATAGCCAGTGCCTGTGAAGAGACGTTCGGTCACTCAACCAGAAAACACCAGGACTGGTTTGGCGAGAATGACCAGGAGATCCAGGAGCTAACAGACCGCAAGCGCAGGGCATTTCTGGAGCCTCAAACAACAACCCAACTCGGGAACAGCAAAGCAGCAATACAGGCGGCTCAAGGCTGAGGCCCAACCAAAAAAACCCGGGACCTAAAGAACAGGTGGTGGATGGAGAAAGCGCAGGAGATGCAGCAGCTGGCCGACAGCCAGGATGTGCGAGGATTCTTCGCCGCAGTCAAGGCCACCTACGGACCAAGCACCCGAGGCCACTGCCCCACCGCTGGCCAAGAACGGGGAAACAATCATCAAGGACGCCGAGGCAGTCAGGGCCCGCTGGAGGGAGCACTTCGGAGATCTCCTCAATCGAGGCTCTGCCTTTGACTCGAGTGTTCTCGACTCCATTCCCGCAGCCTGCTACCCGCCATCACCTCAGTGAGACCCCAGCACTGCACGAGGTAGAATAAACCATGAGACAGCTGAAGAACAACAAGGCTACGGGAGCGGATGGAATCCCCGCTGAGACACTGAAGTACGGCGGAGGGGCACTGCTGGCGTGAATACACGACCTCATCTCTCTCATCTGGAGGGAGGAGAGCGTGCCGGGAGATCTCAGAGACGCAGGGATCGTGACCATCTTTAAGAAAGGAGACAAGTCCGACTGCGGCAACTACAGGGGAATCTCCCTGTTATCAGCCACTGGGAAAGTTGTCTTTAGAGTCCTCCTCAACTGTCTTCTCCCTGTGGCCGAGGAGCTCCTCCCGGAGTCACAGCGCGGATTTCGTCCCCTCCGGGACACAACGGACATTATTTTTACAGCACGACAGCTGCAGGAAAAATTGCAGGGAACAGCGCCAGCCCTTATACATGGCCTTTTTCGACCTTACAAAGGCCTTTGACTCTTTCAGCCGCGAGGGTCTATGGAGGGTCCTCCTCCATTTCGGATGCCCCCAAAAGTTCATCACCATACTCCACCTTCTCCACAACGACATGCAGGCCGTGATCCTTACCAACGGATCCATTACAGACCCAACCCACGTCGGGACCGGGGTCAAACAGTAACGCGTCATCGCCCCCAACCCTCTTCTCAATCTTCCTCGCTGCCGTGCTCCACCTCACAGTCAACAAGCTCCCCGCTGGAGTGGAACTAAACTATAGAACCAGTGGGAAGCTGTTCAACCTGCGTCATCTCCAGGCCAGGTCCAAGACCACCCCAACCTCTCGTCGAGCTACAGTACGCGGACGACACCTGCGTCTGCTCACATACAGAGGCTGAACTCCTAGTCATAGTCAATGTCTTTACTGAGGTGTACGAAAGCTTGGGCCTTAGGCTAAATATCCATAAGACAAAGGTCCTCCACCAGCCTGTCCTCACCGCACAGCACTGCCCCCCAGTCATCAAGATCCACGGCCCGGCCCTGGACAACGTGGACCATTTCCCAAACCTCGGGAGCCTCCTATCAACAAAAGCAGACATTGATGACGAGATCCAACACCGCCTCCAGTGCGCCAGTGCAGCCTTCGGCCGCCTGAGGAACAGAGTGTTTGAAGACCAGGCCCTCAAATCCACCACCAAGCTCATGGTCTACAGGGCTGTAGTGATACCCACCCTCCTGTATGGCTCAGAGACATGGACCATGTACAGTAGGTATCTCACCCCCAGCTCATGGTCTACAGGGCTGTGTGATACCCACCCTCCTGTATGGCTCAGAGACATGGACCGTGTACAGTAGGTATCTCACCCCCAGCTCATGGTCTGCAGGGCTGTAGTGATACCCGCCCTCCTGTATGGCCCAGAGACATGGACCATGTACAGTAGGTATCTCACCCCCAGCTCATGGTCTACAGGGCTGTAGTGATACCCGCCCTCCTGTATGGCCCAGAGACATGGACCATGTCCAGTACACATCTCAAGTCGCTGGAGAAATACCACCGACGATGTCTCCGCAAGATCCTGCAAATCCCCCGGGAGGACAGACGCACCAACGTTAGCGTCCTCGACCAGGTCAACATCCCCAGTATCGAAGCACTGACCACACTCGACCAGCTCCGCTGGGCAGGGCCACATTGTCCGCACGCCCCCCAGACACGAGACTCCCAAAGCAAGCGCTCTGCTCGGAACTCCTTCACGGCAAACAAGCCAAAGGTGGGCAGAGGAAACGTTACAAGGGACACCCCCCTCCCTGATAAAGTGCAACATCCCCACCGACACCTGGGAGTCCCTGGCCCAAAGACCAGTCCGCCCCTAAGTGGAGGAAGTGCATCCGGGAGGGCGCTGAGCACCTCGAGTCTCGTCGCCGAGAGCGTGCAGAGACCAAGCGCAGGCAGCGGAAGGAGCGTGCGGCAAACCAGTCCCACCCTCCCCTTCCCTCAACCACTGTCTGTCCCACCTGTGACAGGGACTGTGGCTCTCGTATTGGACTGTTCAGCCACCTAAGGACTCACTAGGAGTGGAAGCAAGTCTTCCTCGATTCCGAGGGAGTGCATATGATGGTGTACCGTCTACAAGATGTATTGCAGCAACTGGCCAAGGCTTCTTTGGCAGCACCTCCCAAACCCGCCGCCTCTGCCCGCCTCGAAGGACCAGGGCAGCGGGCGCATGGGAACACCACTCCCTCCACGTTCCCCCTCCCCAGTCACACACACCGTCCCGACTGGGGACTATATCGGCCGTTCCTTCATCGTCGCTGGGTCACAATCCCGGAACTCCCTCCCTGACAGTACTGTGGGAGCACCTTCACCACACGGACTGCGGCGGTTCAAGAAGGCGGCTCACCACCACCTTCTCACGGGGCGGTTAGGGACGGGCAATAAATGCGGTGCCCACATCCCAGGAACAAATGTTTTAAAAATACGGCCCCTCGAGTCTACACAAGAACATAAGAAATAGGAGCAGGAGTCGGCCATTCGGCCCCTCGAGCCTGCTCCGCCATTCAATAAGTTCATGGCTGATCTTCCAGCCCAACTCCACCTCCCACCCCAGCCCTTGGTCCCCTCCGTGACCAAACATCTAGCGATCTCTGTCTTGAAGATATTTATGGACCGAGCCCCCACAGGACTCCTGTACGGGCTGCCCTCGTACACTCTCCACATTGCCATCCTTGTCTGCCGTCCGGACACGCCATGGCGTACCATCTTGCTGTCCACAGGTGGCGGTGGTCCCCAAAGGAGTGCTCTCTACGCGGGAGTCCTCCCTCTATTTATGGGCGACTTGGTCTGGAGGGTGTCGCATCGGTTATTAAGTCGGTTCATGGACTCCCGGGCCGCCTGCAGTTTCTGCGATCTGGGGGAGTCCGTGTTGCACATGTGTGTTCAATGTGTATATGTTGAATGTGTGAGGGTTGCAGCCCCATCTTTCAATATTTCAAGAGGCTGCTCCTCAAATTCTGGTTGCACTTCAGTTCCCGACGCTCCTGGCCTTTGGGCACCCGGAGCTGGGGGGAGCGGGCGGAGCGGGCAGGTCGGAAGGCCTCCTCGTAGGGACTGCTCCTGGGCCTGGCCAAGGGGGCCATCAGCCGGTCCAGGCAGCGGGCGGTCGAGGGGGTCGTTCAGCCCGACTGCCTGCCTCTCTTCCGCGGCTACATCCGCGCCAGGGGTGTCCCTGGAGATGGAGCACGCGGTGTCCACCGGTACGCTCGCGGCCTTCCGCCAGAGGTGGGCGCCGGAGGGACTGGAGGGCATCATCACCCCCAGCAACCAAACTTAACAATTCTCATTGGGTAGTTTGTCGGTTTTAGTCCGCCCTTGATCTGATTGAATGGCAGAGATGGCTGGAGGGATTCAATTGCCTCTTCCTCCTCTTGTCTTCCCGTGTTGCTCCAATACTCAGAATGATCTCACTGTCTCCCTCACGCTAGTTTGCATTAAATGTTTGCAAAGTCGCTGTACAGAGGGACCTGGGTGTTCTTGTACACCAGTCATTGAAAGCCAACATTCAGGTGCAGCAAGCAGTTAGGGAGGGAAATGGTATGTTGGCCTTCATTGCAAGAGGATTTGAGTACATAGAAACATAGAACCATAGAAAATAGGTGCAGGAGTTGGCCATTCGGCCCTTCGAGCCTGCACCACCATTCAATATGATCATGGCTGATCATTCCCTCAGTACCCCTTTCCTGCTTTCTCTCCACACCCCTTGATCCCTTTAGCCGTAAGGACCACATCTAACTCCCTTTTGAATATATTTAGTGAATTGGCCTCAACAACTTTCTGTGGTCGGGAATTCCACAGGTTCACCACTCTCTGAGTGAAGAAGTTTCTCCTCATCTCAGTCCTAAATGGCTTACCCCTTATCCTTAGACTGTGACCCCTGGTTCTGGACTTCCCCAACATCGGGAACATTCTTCCTGCATCTAACCTGTCCAGTCCCGTCAGAAATGTATATGTTTCTATGAGATCCCCTCTCATTCTTCTAAATTCCAGTGAAAAAAAGCCGAGTCGATCCAGTCTTTCTTCATAGGTCAGTCCTGTCATCCTGGGAATCAGTCAGGTGAACCTTCGCTGCACTCCCTCAATAGCAAGAATGTCCTTCCTCAGATTAGGAGACCAAAACTGCACACAATATTCAAGGTGTGGCCTCACCAAGGCCCTGTGCAACTACAATAAGACCGCCCTGCTCCTATACATGAGTAAGGATGTCTTACTCCAGTTATACAGGGCCTTGGTGAGGCCACACCTGGAGTATTGTGAGCAGTTCTGGTCTCCTTACCTAAGGAAGGATATACTTGCCACAGAGGGAGTGCAGCGAAGGTTCACCAGACTGATTCCTGGGACGGCAGAACTGTTGTATGAGGAGAGACTGGGTCGACTGGGCCCTGTATTCACTGGAGTTTAGAAGGATGAGAGGGGATCCCATTGAAAGGTATAAAATTCTGACGGGGTTGGACAGACTGGATGCAGGGAGGGTGTTTCCCGGGGCTGGGAAGTCTAGAACAAGGGGGCACACAGTCTCAGGATACGGGGTAGGAAATTTAGGACCAAGATGAGGAGAAATTTCTTCACTCAGAGGGTGGTGAACCTGTGGAATTCTCTACCACAGAAGGCTGTGGAGGCCAAGTCACTGAATATATTTAAGAGGGAGATAGATAGATTTCTAGACACAAAAGGCATCAAGGGGTATGGGGAGAAAGCGGGAATATGGTGTTGTGATAGAGGATCAGCCATGATCATACTGAATGGTGGTGCAGGCTCGAAGGGCCGAATGGCCTACTCCTGCTCCTATTTCTTATGTTCTCTCTCTCTCTCTCTCTCTCTCCCAGTCCCTTTCCCCCAAAGTCCCGCACCCCCCCCCCCCACCCACCCACGGCCCAGACGGGACCCACCATCGATCAGGTACAGGAGGAGGTCCCTCTCCTTCGGTTGGGATCGAATAATTCCACACAGGCCCGAGATGGAGCCTGGGTGTTTCCTGCTCTGTGTGTGTGGGGCTCAGACACTCAAGGAACATGCTTTTCATGGTCCCATATCCGGGAAACGCAGCCACTAATTTGCGCACAGCAAGCTCCCACAAACAACAATGAGATCAATTTAGCTGATAATCTGCTATTTAATGATGTTGGTGGAGGCATAGATACAGCCCAGTACACCGGGGAGAACTCCCCCCGCCCCCTGTTCGTCTTCGAAATAGTTTTGGCCTGGGATTACAAATATAAGAAATAGGAGCAGGTGAGGGGAGGGAGAGGCGGAGAGGGAGAGAGGAGCGGGAGAGGGAAGCGAAGAGGGAGAGGCGGGGAGGGCGAAAGGGAGAGACGGGGGAGCGGGAGGGGGAGCGGCGGGTGAAAGGCAGGGAGGGGGAGAGGGAGAGGCGGGGGAGCGGGAGAGGGAAAGGTGGGCGAGGGGGAGAGGGAGAGGCGGGGGAGAGGAGGAGAGAGACAGTGAGAGAGAGAGAGAGACAGAGTGTGACAGAGTGAGAGAGAGAGAGTGTGAGAGAGAGAAAGACACAAAAATAAAACCCCAGTCCCAGTTGTGACAATATTTTCCTCCCCACCACCTTTTCATTAAAACCCAACTAAATTTCAGGTGGCTGATGTATTTCTGCGATGATGAAGTGAGGAAAATGGAGACGGTCCCTGAGTCGATGCCACATACCCGCGCCCTCCTGACCTTGTGTGTGGTTCTGGGTGTCCGCCAACCAATGTGTTTACCGCATCTTCCCCATTGTTGTCTGTGGGTTGGAGGGCCCTTGGCTCCCTGTCATTGGCTGCACTGGGCTCGGCTGTGGGCAGGGTCTGTGGGCAGGGGTCTGTGGGCAGGGGGCTGTGGGCAGGGTCTGTGGGCAGGGGGATGTGGGCAGGGTCTGTGGGCAGGGGGCTCTGGGCAGGGTCTGTGGGCAGGGGGCTCTGGGCAGGGTCTGTGGGCAGGGGGCTGTGGGCAGGGTCTGTGGGCAGGGGAGGGGTCTGTGGGCAGGGGGCTGTGGGCAGGGGTCTGTGGGCAGGGTCTGTGGGCAGGGTCTGTGGGCAGGGGGCTGTGGGCAGGGTCTGTGGGCAGGGGTCTGTGGGCAGGGTCTGTGGGCAGGGTCTGTGGGCAGGGGAGGGGTCTGTGGGCAGGGTCTGTGGGCAGGGGTCTGTGGGCAGGGTCTGTGGGCAGGGGGCAGGATCTGTGGGCAGGGGTCTGCGGGCAGGGGGCTGTGGGCAGGGGGCTGTGGGCAGGGTCTGTGGGCAGGATCTGTGGGCAGGGTCTGTGGGCAGGGGGCAGGATCTGTGGGCAGGGGTCTGCGGGCAGGGGGCAGGGGTCTGTGGGCAGGGTCTGTGGGCAGGTGGCTGTGGGCAGGGGGCAGGGGTCTGTGGGCAGGGTCTGTGGGCAGGGGGCAGGATCTGTGGGCAGGATCTGTGGGCAGGGTCTGTGGGCAGGGTCTGTGGGCAGGATCTGTGGGCAGGGTCTGTGGGCAGGGGGCAGGATCTGTGGGCAGGGGTCTGCGGGCAGGGGGCTGTGGGCAGGGTCTGTGGGCAGGATCTGTGGGCAGGGTCTGTGGGCAGGGGGCAGGATCTGTGGGCAGGGGTCTGCGGGCAGGGGGCTGTGGGCAGAGGGCAGGGGTCTGTGGGCAGGGGCTGTGGGCAGGGGGCTGTGGGCAGGGGGCAGGGGTCTGTTGGCAGGGTCTGTGGGCAGGGGCAGGGGTCTGTGGGCAGGGTCTGCGGGCAGGGTCTGTGGGCAGGGGGCAGGGTCTGTGGGCAGGGGTCTGCGGGCAGGGTCTGTGGGCAAGGGGCAGGGTCTGTGGGCAGTGTCTGTGGGCAGGGGCCTGTGGGCGGGGACAGGGGTCTGTGGGCAGGGTCTGTGGGCAGGGAGCAGGGTCTGTGGGCAGGGGGCAGGGTCTGTGGGCAGGGGGCTGTGGGCAGGGTCTGTGGGCAGGGTATGTGGGCAGGGGATTGTGGGCAGGGTCTGTGGGCAGGGTCTGTGGGCAGGGTCTGTGGGCAGGGTCTGTGGGCAGGGGTCTGTGGGCAGGGTCTGTGGGCAGGGTCTGTGGGCAGGGGTCTGTGGGCAGGGTCTGTGGGCAGGGGTCTGTGGGCAGGGTCTGTGGGCAGGGGATTGTGGGCAGGGGGAGTGATTGTGTGTCAGTGCCCTTCCCTCACATCTTCGTGCACACTCCCTCCCTCCCTCCCTCTCCCACATCCTCCGACAGTGCGGTGCTCCCTCAGTACTGCCCCTCCGACAGTGCGGCACTTCCTCAGTACTGCCCCTCTGACAGTGCGGCACTCCCTCAGTACTGCCCCTCCGACAGTGCGGCACTCCCTCAGTACTGCCCCTCCGACAGTGCGGCACTCCCTCAGTACTGCCCCTGACAGTGCGGCGCTCCCTCAGTACTGCCCCTCCGACAGTGCGGCGCTCCCTCAGTACTGCCCCTCCGACAGTGCGGCACTCCCTCAGTACTGCCCCTCCGACAGTGCGGCATTCCCTCAGTACTGCCCCTCCGACAGTGCGGCACTCCCTCAGTACTGCCCCTCCGACAGTGCGGCACTCCCTCAGTACTGCCCCTCCGACAGTGCGGCACTCCCTCAGTACTGCCCCTCCGACAGTGCGGCGCTCCCTCAGTACTGCCCCTCCGACAGTGCGTCACTCCCTCAGTACTGCCCCTCCGACAGTGCAGCGCTCCCTCAGTACTGCCCCTCCGACAGTGTGGCACTCCCTCAGTACTGCCCCTCCGACAGTGCAGCGCTCCCTCAGTACTGCCCCTCCGACAGTGCGGCGTTCCCTCAACACCGGGAGATCGAGTCCTGTTGGGACGGTTAGTGAAAGTATATTTCTGTCTCGTTTTGAAGATATTGCCTTCGGTGTTAAAATTGTCGCTCAGCCTGTGGGACTGAGCTCCACGGCGCCCCCCAACCCCCACACACACAGAGCAGGAAACGCCCAGGCTCTATCCACGGCCTGTGCTGAGTCAACGGGGTCGTACGGGGGTCGCCTGAGGGTGGGGTCGGGAAGGGGGAGGTGATGTGAGAGCGGTATGGGAGGAGGTGTGGGGGAGGGGGTGGGTGTGAGGAGGAGGGGCTTCTCTGTGCGGTAATTGGCCTCAGTTCCCCTGACATAAGGCTGGTTAAAACCAGCCACGGTTCCTGCCCCTGATCCCCGACCAGTGAAGCTTGCTGGAAAATGAATGTCGGGTTCAGCGGTGAAGCACTCCATGGTTGAATAGGCAACGGTCACTCTCTGGGTTCACAGGTTAAGTTTGGGCTCAAGGATTAATCCTTGCCCTGCTGAATAAACAGGGAGCCAAAGGGCACAGTCACCTCCTGGTGGTGAGTTACTAAATTACACCCAGGACATGGAGCGAGGCTGCCTCCTGGTGGTGAGTTACTGAATTACACCCAGGACATGGAGCGAGGCTGCCTCCTGGTGGTGAGTTACTGAATTACACCCAGGGCATGGATTAGTGCTGCATCCTGGAGGTGAGTTACTGAATTACACCCAGGACATGGAGCGAGGCTGCCTCCTGGTGGTGAGTTACTGAATTACACCCAGGGCATGGATTAGTGCTGCATCCTGGAGGTGAGCTGTTGTTTTCCATATACGCCCTTTGGTGGAGTTCTCCAATTAGCCCCACTGCCCCCATCCCCTGCTCTTGCACCATTGACCTGCAATTATTTCCTTTTCAAGTATTTCCCAATTGTCTTTTGAAACTCGCTGTTAAATCTGCTTCCACCGCCCTTTCAGGAAGCCCATTCCCAATCACAATTGCTGCGTATTTTTTCCCCTCATCTCACCTCTGGTAACTCACCACCAGGGGGCAGCCTCGCTCCATGTCCTGGGTGTAATTCACTAACTCACCTCCAGGAGGCAGCCTTGCTCCATGTCCTGTATGTAATTCACTAACTCACCACCAGGAGGCAGCTTCGCTCCATGTACTGGGTGTAATTCAGTAATTCACCACCAGGAGGCATCCTCGCTCCATGTCCTGGGTGTAATTCAGTAACACACCACCAGGAGGCAGCCTCGCTCCATGTCCTGGGTGTAATTCAGTAACACACCACCAGGAGGCAGCCTCGCTCCATGTCCTGGGTGTAATTCAGTAACTCACCACCAGGAGGCAGCTTCGCTCCATGTACTGCGTGTAATTCAGCAACTCACCACCAGGAGGCAGCCTCGCTCCATGTCCTGGGTGTAATTCAGTAACTCACCACCAGGAGACAGCCTCACACCATGTCCCAGGTGTAATTCAGTAACTCACCACCAGGAGGCAGCCTCGCTCCATGTCCTGGATATAATTCAGTAACTCACCACCAGGAGGCAGCCTCGCTCCATGTCCTGGGTGTAATTCAGTAACTCACCACCAGGAGGCAGCCTCGCTCCATGTCCTGGGTGTAATTCAGTAACTCACCACCAGGAGGCAGCCTCGCTCCATTTCCTGGGTGTAATTCAGTAATTCACCACCAGGAGGTAGCCTCGCTCCATGTCCTGGGTGTAATTCAGTAACTCACCACCAGGAGGCAGCCTCGCTCCATGTCCTCGGTGTAATTCAGTAACTCACCACCAGGAGGCAGCCTCGCTCCATGTCAGGGTTGTAATTCACCAACTCACCACCAGGGGGCAGCCTCGCTCCATGTCCTGGGTGTAATTCACTAACTCACCTCCAGGAGGCAGCCTTGCTCCATGTCCTGTATGTAATTCACTAACTCACCACCAGGAGGCAGCTTCGCTCCATGTACTGGGTGTAATTCAGTAATTCACCACCAGGAGGCATCCTCGCTCCATGTCCTGGGTGTAATTCAGTAACACACCACCAGGAGGCAGCCTCGCTCCATGTCCTGGGTGTAATTCAGTAACACACCACCAGGAGGCAGCCTCGCTCCATGTCCTGGGTGTAATTCAGTAACTCACCACCAGGAGGCAGCTTCGCTCCATGTACTGCGTGTAATTCAGCAACTCACCACCAGGAGGCAGCCTCGCTCCATGTCCTGGGTGTAATTCAGTAACTCACCACCAGGAGACAGCCTCACACCATGTCCCAGGTGTAATTCAGTAACTCACCACCAGGAGGCAGCCTCGCTCCATGTCCTGGATATAATTCAGTAACTCACCACCAGGAGGCAGCCTCGCTCCATGTCCTGGGTGTAATTCAGTAACTCACCACCAGGAGGCAGCCTCGCTCCATGTCCTGGGTGTAATTCAGTAACTCACCACCAGGAGGCAGCCTCGCTCCATTTCCTGGGTGTAATTCAGTAATTCACCACCAGGAGGTAGCCTCGCTCCATGTCCTGGGTGTAATTCAGTAACTCACCACCAGGAGGCAGCCTCGCTCCATGTCCTCGGTGTAATTCAGTAACTCACCACCAGGAGGCAGCCTCGCTCCATGTCAGGGTTGTAATTCACCAACTCACCACCAGGAGGCAGCCTCGCTCCATGTCCTGGATATAATTCAGTAACTCACCACCAGTAGGCAGTCTCGCTCCATGTCCTGGGTGTAATTCAGTAACTCACCACCAGGAGGCAGCCTCGCTCCATGTCCTGGATGTAATTCAGTAACTCACCACCAGGAGGCAGCAACGCTCCATGTCCCGGGTGTAATTCAGTAACTCACCACCAGGAGGCAGCCTCGCTCCATGTCTCGGGTGTAATTCAGTAACTCACCACCAGGAGGCAGCCTCGCTCCATGTCTCGGGTGTAATTCAGTAACTCACCACCAGGAGGCAGCAACGCTCCATGTCCCGGGTGTAATTCAGTAACTCACCACCAGGAGGCAGCCTCGCTCCATGTCACGGGTGTAATTCAATAACTCATCACCAGGAGGCAGCCTCGCTCCATAGAATCATAGAAAATTACGACACAGAAGGAAGCCATTCAGCCCATCGTATCCGTGCCCTCGGAGTGCTTGATGGGACAGTGTAGCGGGAGCTTTAAGAACATAACAACATAAGAAATAGGAGCAGGAGTAGGCCATAGGGCCCCTCGAGCCTGCTCCACCATTCAATAAGATCATGACTGATCCGATCATGGACTCAGCTCCACTTCCCCACCCGCTCCCCAGAACCCTTTATCCCCTTATCATTTAAGAAACGGTCTATTTCTGTCTTAAATTTATTCAATGTCCCGGCTTCCACAGCTCTCTGAGGCAGAGAATTCCACAGATTTACAACCCTCTGAGAGAAGAAATTCCTCCTCATCTCAGTTTTAAATGGGCGGCCCCTTATTCTAAGACCATGCCCTCTAGTTCTAGTCTCCCCCATCAGTGGAAACATCCTCTCTGCATCCACCTTGTCAAGCCCCCTCATAATCTTATACGTTTCGATAAGATCACCTCTCATTCTCCTGAATTCCAATGAGTAGAGGCCCAACCTCCTCAACCTTTCCTCATAAGTCAACCCCCTCATCTCCGGAATCAACCGAGTGAACCTTCTCTGAACAGCCTCCAAAGCAAGTCTATCCTTTCGTAAATACGGAGACCAAAACTGCACGCAATACTCCAGGTGTGGCCTCACCAATACCCTGTATAACTGGAGCAAGACTTCCCTGCTTTTATACTCCATCCCCTTTGCAATAAAGGCCAAGATACCATTGGCCTTCCTGATCACTTGCTGTACCTGCGTACTATCCTTTTCATGCACAAGGACCCCCAGGTCCCGCTGTACTGCGGCACTTTGCAATCTTTCTCCATTTAAATAATAACGTGCTCTTTGATTTTTTTCTGCCAAAGTGCATGACCCCACACTTTCCCACATTATACTCCATCTGCCAAATTTTTGCCCACTCACTGAGCCTGTCTATGTCCTTCTGCAGATATTTTGTGTCCACCTCACTCATTGCTTTTCCTCCCATCTTTGTATCGTCAGCAAACTTGGCTACGTTACACTCAGTCCCTTCTTCCAAGTCGTTAATATAGATTGTAAATAGTTGGGGTCCCAGCACTGATCCCTGCGGTACCCCACTAGTTACTGGTTGCCAACCCGAGAATGAACCATTTATCCCGACTCTCTGTTTTCTGTTAGTTAGCCAATCCTCTATCCATGCTAATATATTACCCCCGACCCCGTGAACTTTTATCTTGTGCAGTAACCTTTTCGGCGGCACCTTGTCAAATGCCTTCTGGAAGTCCAAATATACCACATCTACTGGTTCCCCCTTATCTACCCTGTTCGTTACATCCTCAAAGAATTCCAGCAAATTTGTCAAACATGATTTCCCCTTCATAAATCCATGCTGACTCTGCCTGACTGAATTATGTTTTTCCAAATGTCCTGCTGCTGCTTTTTTAATCATAGACTCCAACATTTCCCAACCACAGATGTTCGGCTAACTGGTCTATAGTTTCCTGCTTTTTGTCTGCCTCCTTTTTTAAATAGGAGCGTTACATTTGCAGTTTTCCAATCTACTGGGACCTCCCCAGAATCCAGGGAATTTTGGTAAATTACAACTAATGCATCCACAATCCCTGCCGTTACTTCTCTTAAGACCCTAGGATGCAAGCCATCAGGTCCAGGGGATCTATCCGCCTTTAGTCCCATTATCTTACTGAGTACCACCTCCTTAGTGATTGTGGTTGTGTTAAGTTCCTCCCTCCCTATAGCCCCTTGATTATCCACTGTTGGGATATTGTTAGTGTCCTCGACCGTATTAACTGATACAAAATACTTGTTTATAGTTTCTGCCCTCTCCATGTTCCCCATTACTAATTCCCCGGTCTCATCCTCTAAGGGACCAACATTTACTTTAGCCACTCTTTTCCTTTTTATATACCGACAGAGACTCTTGCTATCTGTTTTTATATTTTGTGCTAGTTTACTTTCATAGTCTCTCTTCCCTTTCTTAATCATTTTTTTAGTCATTCTTTGCTGGCTTTTAAACACTTCCCAATCTCCTGCCCTCCCACTAGTTTTGGCCACTTTGTATGCCCTTGTTTTTAATCGGATCCCGTCCTTTATTTCTTTAGTTAGCCACTGATGGCTATCTTTTCTCTGACACCCTTTCCTCCTCACTGGAATATATTTTTCATGAGAGTTGTGAAATATCTCTTTGAATGTACGCCACTGTTCATCAACCGTCCCACACTTCAATCTGTTTTCCCAGTCCACTTTACCCAACTCTGCCCTCTACCTTCATAGTCTCCTTTATTTAAGCTTAGTACGCTGGTTAGAGATCCAACTTTCTCACCCTCCATCTGAATTTGAAATTCAACCATGCTATGATCACTCATTCCGAGGGGATCCTTTACTAGGAGATTGTTTATTAATCCTGTCTCATTACACAGGACCAGATCTAAGATAGCCTGCCCCCTGGTTGGTTGCGTTATATACTGTTCAAGGAACCCATCCCTTACGCACTCTATCAACTCTTCCTCAAGGCTACCCTGACCAATTTGATTTGTCCAATCAATATGGCGGTTAAAATCACCCATGATTATTGCTGTTCCCTTTTTACAAGACCCCACTAGTTCCTGGTTTAGGCTGCGACCAACACAGTTGCTACTGTTAGAGGGCCAAAGACTACGCCCACCAGTGACTTTTTCCCCTTATTATTCCTTACCTCCACCCAAACTGTTTCAACAACCTGATCCTTTGAGCATATATCGTTTCTCACTATTGCATCTGTTATCAGTCGAGCGACCCCACCTCCTTTTCCTTTCTGTCTGTCCTTCTGGATTGTCAAATACCCCTGAATATTTAATTCCCAGTCCTGGTCACCTTGCAACCACGTCTCTGTAATGGCTATCAGATCATATCCATTTGTCTCAATTTGTGCCGTCAACTCAATCTCTTTTGTTACAAATGCACAATACATGTTGTCCTTTATTGCATGGGGTTTGGAGTATAAGTGTGAGGAAGCCTTGCTACAATTGTACAGGGCCTTGGTGAGACCACACCTGGAGCACTGTGCACAGTTTTGGTCACCTTATCCAAAGAAGGATATACTTGCCTTGGAGACGGTACAACAAAGGTTCACGAGATTGATTCCTGTGGTGAGAGGGCTGTCCTATTATTTTTTTACGAGGAGAGATTGTGTAGAATGGGCCGATACTCTCTGGAGTTTAGAAGGATGAGAGGTGATCTCATTGAAACATGTAAGATTCTGGGGGTGTTTGACAGGGTAGATGCTGAGAGGGTGTTTCCCCCCCGGGCTGGGGAGTCTAGAACCAGGGGTCACACAGTCTCAGGATAAGGGGTCGGCCATTTCGCACTGAAATGAGGAGGAATTTCTTCACTCAGAGGGTGTAGAACCTTTGGAATTCTCTGCCCCAGAGGGCTGTAGAGGCTCAGTCTCCGAATATATTCAAGGCTGAGATCGATAGATTTTTGGTGTCTGAGGGAATCGAGGGATCAGGCAGGGAAGTGGAGTTGAGGTTGATAATCAGCCCATGATCGTATTAAATGGCGGAGCAGGCTCGAGGGGCCGAATGGCCGACTCCTGCTCCTGTTTCTTATGTTCTCATGTAGGCCCCAGACTGGGTAGTGAGGGACTGGAGTCACGTGTAGGCCCAGACCAGGGTTAGTGAGGAACTGGAGTCACGTGTAGGCCCCAGACTGGGGTAGTGAGGGACTGGAGTCACGTGTAGGCCGCAGGCTGGGGCAGTGAGGGACTGGAGTCACATGTAGGCCCCAGACTGGGGTAGTGAGAGATTGGAGTCACGTGTAGGCCACAGACTGGGGTAGTGAGGGACTGGAGTCACGTGTAGGCCCAGGACTGGGGTAGTGAGGGATTGGAGTCACGTGTAGGCCCCAGACTGGGGTAGTGAGGGACTGGAGTCACGTGTAGGCTCCAGGCTGGGGTAGTGAGGGATTGGAGTCACGTGTAGGCCCAGACCAGGGTTAGTGAGGGACTGGAGTCACGTGTAGGCCACAGACTGGGGTAGTGAGGGACTGGAGTCACGTGTAGGCCGCAGGCTTGGGCAGTGAGGGACTGGAGTCACATGTAGGCCCCAGACTGGGGTAGTGAGGGACTGGAGTCATGTGTAGGCTCCAGGCTGGGGTAGTGAGAGATTGGAGTCACGTGTAGGCGTCAGACTGGGGTAGTGAGGGATTGGAGTCATGTGTGGGCCCAGACCAGGGTTAGTGAGGGACTGGAGTCACGTGTAGGCCACAGACTGGGGTAGTGAGGGACTGGAGTCACGTGTAGGCCCCAGACTGGGGTAATGAGGGATTGGAGTCACGTGTAGGCCCCAGACTGGGGTAGTGAGGGACTGGAGTCATGTGTAGGCTCCAGGCAGGGGTAGTGAGGGATTGGAGTCACGTGTAGGCCCAGACCAGGGTTAGTGAGGGACTGGAGTCACGTGTAGGCCACAGACTGGGGTAGTGAGGGACTGGAGTCACGTGTAGGCCCCAGACTGGGGTAGTGAGGGATTGGAGTCACGTGTAGGCCCAGACCAGGGTTAGTGAGGGACTGGAGTCACGTGTAGGCCACAGACTGGGGTAGTGAGAGATTGGAGTCACGTGTAGGCCACAGACTGGGGTAGTGAGGGACTGGAGTCACGTGTAGGCCCCAGACTGGGGTAGTGAGGGACTGGAGTCACGTGTAGGCCCCAGACTGGGGTAGTGAGGGACTGGAGTCACGTGTAGGCTCCAGGCTGGGATAGTGAGAGATTGGAGTCACGTGTAGGCCACAGACTGGGGTAGTGAGGGACTGGAGTCACGTGTAGGCCCCAGACTGGGGTAGTGAGGGATTGGAGTCACGTGTAGGCCCAGACCAGGGTTAGTGAGGGACTGGAGTCACATGTAGGCCACAGACTGGGGTAGTGAGTGACTGGAGTCACGTGTAGGCCCCAGTCTGGGGTAGTGAGGGACTGGAGTCACGTGTAGGCCCCAGACTGGGGTAGTGAGGGACTGGAGTCACGTGTAGGCCCCAGACTGGGGTAGTGAGGGACTGGAGTCACGTGTAGGCTCCAGGCTGGGGTAGTGAGAGATTGGAGTCACGTGTAGGCCACAGACTGGGATAGTGAGGGATTGGAGTCACGTGTGGGCCCAGACCAGGGTTAGTGAGGGACTGGAGTCACGTGTAGGCCGCAGGCTGGGGTAGTGAGAGATTGGAGTCACGTGTAGGCCACAGACTGGGGTAGTGAGGGATTGGAGTCACGTGTGGGCCCAGACCAGGGTTAGTGAGGGACTGGAGTCACGTGTAGGCCACAGACTGGGGCAGTGAGGGACTGGAGTCACGTGTAGGCCCCAGACTGGGGTAGTGAGGGATTGGAGTCACGTGTAGGCCCCAGACTGGGGTAGTGAGGGATTGGAGTCACGTGTAGGCGTCAGACTGGGGTAGTGAGGGATTGGAGTCACGTGTAGGCCCCAGACTGGGGTAGTGAGGGACTGGAGTCATGTGTAGGCCCAAGTTTAAGGTCGGGTAAACGTCTCTGATCTTATTGACAATTCACTCCTTTAAATCAGTAATAATTCACAACACTGAACGTCAGATGTCTCAGGTTTATTCAGCAATCAAACATTATACACACATAACACCCAATGTGTCCGACAAAACCTTGCATGTGTGAGCCTGAGAATCCAAACGTGTTAAACTATTTTAGTTCTATCAGTAATCAAGTGACCCCCTTATTAACGGGGGAGGGGGGGGACACACACTCCAAAAACTTTTAAATTGCCCCCCCTTGTTTATTTTTTGAAGACACTAAAAACACAAATGATACAAGTGCCCCCTAGCTAAAAGGGAGGGGGCACTAAAACTGACAACTTAAACAAATTAACTCTAGACATTAAAATCCCGAGCTCGGAGTCCAGGTGGATCAGATCTTAACCCAACCCTCGGTATCAGGTCCAACACCAGCTTCTGAAACCTTCTCCACACCCCTTCGACACGACAATTGGCTGGTTTCATAGTTACCCCGAGACACATCCCTCTCCTGGATACTGTTTCCTCACACCACTGGTTTAAATTCTGTCCCTATACCCACAGATCCCTCCCGGCCTTTATTAGACCATAAGAACATCAGATATAGGAGCAGGAGTCGGCCATTCGGCCCCTCGAGCCTGCTCCACCATTTAATACCATCATGGGCTGATCTGATCATGGACTCAGCTCCACTTCCCCGCCCGCTCCCCATAACCTTTCACTAACTTATCGCTCAAACATCTGTCTATCTCCACCTTAAATATATTCAATTCAGGGTTGCTGGTGGATAGGCAATGGCAAACATTTAAAGGTCACATGGATGAACTTGAGCAAATGTACATCCCTGTCTGGAGTAAAAATAAAACAGGGAAGGTGGCTCAACCGTCGCTAACAAGGGAAATGAAGGAAAACAAGGAAGAGGCAGATAAATTGGGCAGAAAAAGCAGCAAACCCAAGGACTGGGAGAAATTTAAAATTCAGCAGAGGAGGATAAAGGGTTTAATTAAGAGGGGGAAAATAGAGTATGAGAGGAAGCTTGCCGGGAACATAAAAACTGACTGCAAAAGCTTCTATAAATATGTGAAGGTAAAAAGATTAGTGAAGACAAACATAGGTCCCTTGCAGTCAGATTCAGGTGAATTTATAATGGGGAACAAAGAAATGGCAGACCAATTGAACAAATACTTCGGTTCTGTCTTCACGAAGGAAGACACAAATAACCTTCCGGAAGTACGAGGGGACCGAGGGTCTAGTGAGAAGGAGGAACTGAAGGAAATCCTTATTAGGTGGGAAATTGTTTGGGAAATTGATGGGATTGAAGGACAATAAATCCCCGGGGCCTGATGGTCTGCATCCCAGAGTACTTAAGAAAGTGGCCCTAGAAAGAGTGGATACATTGGTGATCATTTGCCAACAATCTATCGACTCTGGATCAGTTCCTATGGACTGAAGGGTAGCTAATGAAACATCACTTTTTATAAAGGGAGGGAGAGAGAAAGCGGATAATTATAGATCGGTTAGCCTGACATCAGTCGTGGGGAAAATGTTGGAATCAATTATTAAGGATGAAATAGCAGCGCATTTGGAAAGCAGTGACAGGATCGGTCCAAGTCAGCATAGATTTATGAAAGGGAAATCATGCTTGACAAATCTTCTGGAATTTTTTGAGGATGTAACCAGTAGAGTGGACAAGGGAGAACCAGTGGATGTGGTGTATTTCGACTTTCAAAAGGCTTTTGACACGGTCCCACACAAGAGATTGATGTGCAAAATTAAAGCACATGGTATTGGGGCTAATATACTGGCGTGGATAGAGAACTGGTTGGCAGACAGGAAGCAGAGAGTCGGGATAAACGGGTCCTTTTCAGAATGGCAAGCAGTGACTAGTGGAGTGCCGCAGGGCTCAGTGCTAGGACCCCAGCTCTTTACAATATACATTAATGATTTGGATGGAGGAATTGAGTGTAATATCTCCAAGTTTGCAGATGACACTAAGCTGGGTGGCGGTGTGAGCTGTGAGGGGGACGCTAAGAGGCTGCAGGGTGACTAGGACAGGTTAGGTGAGTGGGCAAATGCATGGCAGATGCAGTATAATGTGGATAAATGTGAGGTTATCCACTTTGGGGGAAAAAACGCGAAGACAAAATATTATCTGAATGGTGGCAGATTAGGAAAAGGGGAGGCGCAACGAGACCTGGGTGTCATGGTTCATCAGTCATTGAAGGTTGGCATGCAGGTACAGCAGGCGGTGAAGAGGGCAAATGGTATGTTAGCCTTCATAAGCGAGAGGATTTGAGTATAGGAGCAGGGAGGTCTAACTGCAGTTGTGTTCAGTTTTGGTCTCCTAATCTGAGGAAGGACGTTCTTGCTATTGAGGGAGTGCAGCGAAGGTTCACCAGACTGATTCCCGGGATGGCAGGACTGACATATGAGGAGAGACTGGATCAACTGGACCTTTATACATTGGAGTTTAGAAGGATGAGAGGGGATCTCATAGAAACATACAAGATTCTGACGGGATGAGACAGGTTTGATGTGGGTAGATTGTTCCCGATGTTGGGGAAATCCAGAACCAGGAGTCACAGTCTAAGGATAAGGGGTAGGCCATTTAGGACTGAGATCAGGAGAAACTTCTTCACTCAGAGTTGTTAACCTGTGGAATTCCCGGCCGCAGAGAGTTGTTTTATACCAGTTCATTGGATATATTCAAGAGGGAGTTAGATGTGGCCCTTACGGCTAAAGGGATCAAGGGGTATGGAGAGAAAGTAGGAAAGGGGTACTGAGGGAATGATCAGCCATGATCTTATTGAATGGTGGTGCAGGCTCGAAGGGCCGAATGGCCTACTCCTGCACCTATTGTCTATGTTTCTATGTTTCAAGGACCCAGCCTCCAGAGCCCTCTGGGGCAGAGAATTCCACAGATTCACGAGAAGAAATTCCTCCTCATCTCCATATTAAATGGGCGACCCCTTATTCTGAGACTCTGCCCCCGAGTTCTAGATTCCCCCTCGAGGGGAAACATCTTCTCTGCATCTACCCTGTCCAGCCCCCTCAGAATCTTATACCTTGCAATAACATCACCTCTCATTCTTCTAAACTCCAATGAATATTCCTGTCTGGATCTCACGGTGTGAAGATATCACCATTGAACAAATCTGACTTACCACCTCAAAAAACACCGGATAAACGCTAACGTTACTGCACTATTTATAAATTCCCATCACCATATTACATTATACTACATTTAAACAACTTTTCAACCAGATTTAAATCTCTTTTAAACTCCACACTCCTCCGCTCAGAGACAATTGCCATTGGGACCGACCCAGTGAGTTACACATCCCAGTACATGACACCCTCTGTAGCTCACTCGCATCACTCCATCGTACCTCGCCCCAAATCCTCACACTCACCCTCATCACAACACAACTCAACTCATCGTACCCCGTCCCACATCCTCACACTCACCCTCATCACAACACAACTCAACCATCGTACCTCGCCCCACATCCTCACACTCACCCTCATCACAACACAACTCAACTCATCGTACCTCGTCCCACATCCTCACACTCACCCTCATCACAACACAACTCAACTCATCGTACCCCGTCCCACATCCTCACACTCACCCTCATCACAACACAACTCAACTCATCGTACCTCATCCCACATCCTCACTCACCCTCATCACAACACAACTCAACTCATCGTACCTCGTCCCACATCCTCACACTCACCCTCATCCCAACACAACTCAACTCATCGTACCTCGTCCCACATCCTCACACTCACCCTCATCACAACACAACTCAAGTCATCGTACCTCGTCCCACATCCTCACACTCACCCTCATCACAACACAACTCAACCATCGTACCTCGCCCCACATCCTCACACTCACCCTCATCCAACACAACTCAACTCATCGTACCCCGTCCCACATCCTCACTCACCCTCATCACAACACAACTCAACTCATCGTACCTCGTCACACATCCTCACACTCACCCTCATCACAACACAACTCAACTCATCGTACCCCGTCCCACATCCTCACACTCACCCTCATCACAACACAACTCAACCCATCGTACCCCGTCCCACATCCTCACACTCACCCTCATCACAACACAACTCAACTCATCGTACCCCGTCCCACATCCTCACACTCACCCTCATCACAACACAACTCAACTCATCGTACCTCGTCACACATCCTCACACTCACCCTCATCACAACACAACTCAACTCATCGTACCCCGTCCCACATCCTCACTCACCCTCATCACAACACAACTCAACTCATCGCACTCCGTCCCACATCCTCACACTCACCCTCATCACAACACAACTCAACTCATCGTACCCCGTCCCACATCCTCACTCACCCTCATCCCAACACAACTCAACTCATCGTACCCCGTCCCACATCCTCACACTCACCCTCATCACAACACAACTCAACCATCGTACCCCGTCCCACATCCTCACACTCACCCTCATCACAACACAACTCAACTCATCGTACCTCGTCCCACATCCTCACACTCACCCTCATCCCAACACAACTCAACTCATCGTACCTCGTCCCACATCCTCACACTCACCCTCATCCCAACACAACTCAACTCATCGTACCTCGTCCCACATCCTCACACTCACCCTCATCACAACACAACTCAACTCATCGCACTCCGTCCCACATCCTCACACTCACCCTCATCACAACACAACTCAACCATCGTACCTCGCCCCACATCCTCACTCACCCTCATCACAACACAACTCAACTCATCGCACTCCGTCCCACATCCTCACACTCACCCTCATCACAACACAACTCAACCATCGTACCTCGTCCCACATCCTCACTCACCCTCATCACAACACAACTCAACCACACACTCCCCCACACACCCCATCCCCCACACACCCCATCCCCCACACACCCCATCCCCCACACACCCCATCCCCCACACACCCCATCCCCCACACACCCCACCCCCCACACACCCCATCCCCCACACCCCATCCCCCACACACCCCATCCCCACACACCCCATCCCCCACACACCCCATCCCCCACACACCCCTTCACACACACACCCCATCCCCCACACACCCCATCCCCCACACACCCCATCCCCCACACACCCCATCACACACACACCCCATCCCCCACACACCCCATCCCCCACACACCCCTTCACACCCCCCCGCCGACAATCTTTGATCCTTTGGGTGATTTGCGTTTCTTCCTCCTACGTTTCGCCACCTTTACGCCGTTAACCTTCAGCGGGAGTTTCTTGCAGGGCAGGTGGTCTCTCAGCATGTCTTGTACCTGGGGACGGACGGGAATCAGACAGTGAGGGGTCGGGTACCATAGAGAGGGTTCACAGTTATACCGCACCTCACCGGGGGGGGGGGCTCGCAGGGAACATCACCGAGCCACACACACCAGGGAATTCCCCCTCCTCCCCAACACCAGGGGATTCCCCTCCCCCCAACACCAGGGGAATCCCCTCCCCCCAACACCAGGGGAATCCCCCTCCCCCCAACACCAGGGGATTCCCCCTCCCCCCAACACCAGGGGAATCCCCCTCCCCCCAACACCAGGGGATTCTCCCTCCCCCCAACACCAGGGAAATCCCCTCCCCCCAACACCAGGGGAATCCCCCTCCCCCCAACACCAGGGGAATCCCCTCCCCCCCCCCACACACACACCAGGGGAATCCCCTCCCCCCAACACCAGGGGAATCCCCTCCCCCCCACACACACACACCAGGGGAATCCCCTCCCCCCCCACACACACACACCAGGGGAATCCCCTCCCCCCCACACACACCAGGGGAATTCCCTCCCCCCCCCACACACACACACCAGGGGAATCCCCTCCCCCCCCACACACACACACCAGGGGAATTCCCTCCCCCCCACACACACACACACCAGGGGAATCCCAACTAGGAATGGTCAGTCAATGCCAACTAATGATGGTTAACTAGGGATGGTCAGTCAATGCCAACTAATAATGGTTAACTAGGAATGGTCAGTCAATGCCAACTAATGATGGTTAACTGGGGATGGTCAGTCTATGCCAACTAATGATGGTTAACTGGGGATGGTCAGTCAATGCCAACTAATGATGGTTAACTAGTAATGGTCAGTCAATGCCAACTAATGATGGTTAACTGGGGATGGTCAGTCTATGCCAACTAATGATGGTTAACTGGGGATGGTCAGTCTATGCCAACTAATGATGGTTAACTGGGGATGGTCAGTCAATGCCAACTAATGATGGTTAACTAGTAATGGTCAGTCAATGCCAACTAATGATGGTTAACTGGGGATGGTCAGTCTATGCCAACTAATGATGGTTAATTGGGGATGGTCAGTCTATGCCAACTAATGATGGTTAACTAGTAATGGTCAGTCAATGCCAACTAATGATGGTTAACTGGGGATGGTCAGTCTATGCCAACTAATGATGGTTAACTAGTAATGGTCAGTCAATGCCAACTAATGATGGTTAACTGGGGATGGTCAGTCTATGCCAACTAATGATGGTTATCTGGGGATGGTCAGTCTATGCCAACTAATGATGGTTAACTAGGAATGGTCAGTCAATGCCAACTAATGATGGTTAACTGGGGATGGTCAGTCTATGCCAACTAATGATGGTTATCTGGGGATGGTCAGTCTATGCCAACTAATGATGGTTAACTGGGGATGGTCAGTCAATGCCAACTAATGATGGTTAACTGGGGATGGTCAGGCTATGCCAGCTTTGCCCAGTGATGCCCAACACCCCGAGAATGAATGGAGAATAAACCCCTCACCTGCCGGAGGTAGGCCGCCTGTTTCTCGGGGGTGTCCAGTTTGTTTGTGCCGACGTACATCACTTGGACATCGGCCCTGACCTTCTCGCACTGCTCGTCTGTCAACCGTAGCACCCCTGGAACACGGAGAGGGCATGTGTTCAGCCGCAACTCCCAAACCCCCCCGGGCAGAGTGAGAGGCAGAAATACCCCCCCCCCCCCCAACCCCCACCACGTGTAGGGGAGGGATTCAGAGAACCAGTCCCAACCGAGGGCCTTCTCCTGTGGGAGCTGGACCAGGCATCGATGGTCGAGCCCAATCCCTGCCTTCACTAACCCTTGGAAAGCAAATGGTATGTTGGCCTTTATTACAGGAGGAGTTGAGTATAAGAGTAAAGACGTCTTACTGCAATTATATCGGGCCCTGGTGAGACCACACCTGGAGTATTGTGCACAGTGTGGGTCTCCTTACCTCAGGAAGGATATACTTGTCACAGAGGGAGTGCAGCGAAGGTTCACCAGACTGATTCCTGGGATGGGGGGATTGTCCTATGAGGAGAGATTGAGTGGACTAGGCCGATATTCTCTGGAGTTTAGAAGAATGAGAGGGGATCTCATTGAAACAGACACAATTCTGACAGGGATTGACCGGGTAGATGCAGGGAGGGTGTTTTCCCCCCGGGCTGGGGAGTCTAGAACCAGGGGTCACACAGTCTCAGGATAAGGGGTCGGCCATTTAGGAGATGAGGAGGAATTTCTTCACTCAGAGGGTTGTGAATCTTTAGAATCCTCTGCCCCAGAGGGCTGTGGAGGCTCAGTCGTTGAGTATATTCAAGGCCGAGATGGATAGATTTTTGGATATTACGGGAATCGAGGGATATGGGGAGCGGGCAGGAAAGTGGTGTTGAGGTCGAAGGTCAGCCATGATCTTATTGATGGCGGAGTAGGCTCGAGGGGCCGAATGGCCGACTCCTGCTCCTGTGTTCTCCCCTCACACTGTGGATCGAGAAGTTAGCACCACACCTCGCCCTTCAGAGGGCAACGAGAGAGGGGGCAATAAATGAGGACAAGTAGAGAGAGGGCAATAAATGAGGGCAATGAGAGAGGGGGCAATAAATGAGGGCAACGAGAGAGGGGGCAATAAATGAGGGCAACGAGAGAGGGGGCAATAAATGAGGGCAATGAGAGAGGGGGCAATAAATGAGGGCAACGAGAGAGGGGGCAATAAATGAGGACAATGAGAGAGGGGGCAATAAATGAGGGCAATGAGAGAGGGAGCAATAAATGAGGGCAACGAGAGAGGGGGCAATAAATGAGGGCAATGAGAGAGGGGGCAATAAATGAGGGCAATGAGAGAGGGAGCAATAAATGAGGGCAATGAGAGAGGGGGCAATAAATGAGGGCAACCCCCCCCTCACCCCCGACGTGTTATCTGACCCCCGAGAGGCAGTAGATACACAGTAAAGTGGAGGGGGGGGTTCACGGGTGATGGTAGGATCGGCTTTCTCTGTTAACTTGGGACTCAGCACCCCTCAGTCCCTCTGCCCACCCCCCTCAGTCCCTCCGCCCGCCCCCCTCAGTCCCTTCCCCTCGGTCACCGCGCCCCGCCCCCCTCGGCCCCCGCGCCCCGCCCCCCCTCAGTCCCCACTTCCCGCTCCCCTCAGTCACTGCACCCCACTCCCCTCAGTCCCCGCTTCCCACTCCCCTCAGTCACTGCACCCCGCTCCCCTCAGTCCCCGCACTGCGCTCCCTTCAGTCACTGCACCCCACTCCCCTCAGTCCCCGCTTCCCACTCCCCTCAGTCCCCGCTTCCCACTCCCCTCAGTCCCCGCTTCCCACTCCCCTCAGTCCCCGCTTCCCACTCCCCTCAGTCACTGCACCCCACTCCCCTCAGTCCCCGCACTGCGCTCCCTTCAGTCACTGCACCCCACTCCCCTCAGTCCCCACTTCCCGCTCCCCTCAGTCACTGCACCCCACTCCCCTCAGTCACTGCACCCCACTCCCCTCAGTCACTGCACCCCACTCCCCTCAGTCCCCGCACCCCACTCCCCTCAGTCACTGCACCCCACTCCCCTCAGTCCCCGCACTGCGCTCCCTTCAGTCACTGCACCCCACTCCCCTCAGTCCCCACTTCCCGCTCCCCTCAGTCACTGCACCCCACTCCCCTCAGTCCCCGCACCCCACTCCCCTCAGTCACTGCACCCCACTCCCCTCAGTCCCTGCTTCCCGCTCCCCTCAGTCACTGCACCCTACTCCCCTCAGTCCCTGCTTCCCGCTCCCCTCAGTCACTGCACCCCACTCCCCTCAGTCCCCGCACCCCACTCCCCTCAGTCACTGCACCCCACTCCCCTCAGTCCCTGCTTCCCGCTCCCCTCAGTCACTGCACCCCACTCCCCTCAGTCCCTGCTTCCCGCTCCCCTCAGTCACTGCACCCCACTCCCCTCAGTCCCTGCTTCCCGCTCCCCTCAGTCACTGCACCCCACTCCCCTCAGTCCCTGCTTCCCGCTCCCCTCAGTCACTGCACCCTACTCCCCTCAGTCCCCGCACTGCGCTCCCTTCAGTCACTGCACCCCACTCCCCTCAGTCCCTGCTTCCCGCTCCCCTCAGTCACTGCACCCCACTCCCCTCAGTCACTGCATCCCACTCCCCTCAGTCACTGCACCCCACTCCCCTCAGTCACTGCACCCCGCTCCCCTCAGTCACTGCACCCCACTCCCCTCAGTCCCCGCTTCCCGCTCCCCTCAGTCACTGCACCCCACTCCCCTCAGTCACTGCACCCCGCTCCCCTCAGTCACTGCACCCCACTCCCCTCAGTCACTGCACCCCACTCCCCTCAGTCACTGCACCCCGCTCCCCTCAGTCACTGCACCCCACTCCCCTCAGTCACTGCACCCCACTCCCCTCAGTCCCCGCACCCCACTCCCCTCAGTCACTGCACCCCGCTCCCCTCAGTCCCCGCTTCCCGCTCCCCTCAGTCACTGCACCCCACTCCCCTCAGTCCCCGCACTGCGCTCCCTTCAGTCACTGCACCCCACTCCCCTCAGTCCCCGCACCCCACTCCCCTCAGTCACTGCACCCCACTCCCCTCAGTCCCTGCTTCCCGCTCCCCTCAGTCACTGCACCCCACTCCCCTCAGTCCCTGCTTCCCGCTCCCCTCAGTCACTGCACCCCACTCCCCTCAGTCCCCCCACCCCACTCCCCTCAGTCACTGCACCCCGCTCCCCTCAGTCACTGCACCCCACTCCCCTCAGTCACTGCACCCCACTCCCCTCAGTCACTGCATCCCACTCCCCTCAGTCACTGCACCCCACTCCCCTCAGTCCCCCCACCCCACTCCCCTCAGTCACTGCACCCCGCTCCCCTCAGTCACTGCACCCCACTCCCCTCAGTCACTGCACCCCGCTCCCCTCAGTCACTGCACCCCACTCCCCTCAGTCACTGCACCCCACTCCCCTCAGTCCCCCCACCCCACTCCCCTCAGTCCCCCCACCCCACTCCCCTCAGTCACTGCACCCCACTCCCCTCAGTCACTGCACCCCACTCCCCTCAGTCACTGCACCCCACTCCCCTCAGTCACTGCACCCCACTCCCCTCAGTCCCCGCTTCCCGCTCCCCTCAGTCACCGCACCCCACTCCCCTCAGTCACTGCACCCCACTCCCCTCAGTCCCCGCTTCCCGCTCCCCTCAGTCACTGCACCCCGCTCCCCTCAGTCACTGCACCCCACTCCCCTCAGTCACTGCACCCCACTCCCCTCAGTCACTGCACCCCACTCCCCTCAGTCACTGCACCCCGCTCCCCTCAGTCACTGCACCCCACTCCCCTCAGTCACTGCACCCCACTCCCCTCAGTCCCCGCACCCCACTCCCCTCAGTCTCCTCATAGAACACCCAGCAGTCAGTTTATAAAACAGGATATATGGGATATCCAATTATTAATTTCTTTGAGGATTATGTCAGGGGCTGAACATTTCTGGCTATGGACCCTGGAAGAGTCTGATTAGATGGTTCCTACCACAAGCCGATCGATACCTGGCGTTACACGTTTCCCCTTTGAAGGTTTGCATTCAGTGTCTGCTTTCGACGGTCCCTTGGTTCCGTGACTTGCCCCCTTCCCTGGACCTGTAACGAAAGGACAGCTGCTTGGGAACTGGAGAATGGAGAAATAGCCCTGGGTCAAACGTCTTTATATAACCCACGATTATCCAATCCAACACAGCCCTCAGTCACTGCATCCCACTCACATTAGTCAGTATATCCCACTCCCCTCAGTCACTGCATCCCACTCCCCTCAGTCACTGCATCCTACTCCCCTCAGTCACTGCATCACACACCCCTCAGTCACTACATCCCACTCCCCTCAGTCACTGCATCCCACTCCCCTCAGTCACTCCATCCCACTCCCCTCAGTCACTACATCCCACTCCCCTCAGTCACTGCACCCCACTCCCCTCAGTCACTACATCCCACTCCCCTCAGTCACTGCATCACACACCCCTCAGACACTACATCCCACTCCCCTCAGTCACTGCATCCCACTCCCCTCAGTCACTCCATCCCACTCCCCTCAGTCACTACATCCCACTCCCCTCAGTCACTGCACCCCACTCCCCTCAGTCACTACATCCCACTCCCCTCAGTCACTGCATCCCACTCCCCTCAGTCACTCCATCCCACTCCCCTCAGTCACTACATCCCACTCCCCTCAGTCACTCCATCCCACTCCCCTCAGTCACTACATCCCACTCCCCTTCAGTCACTCCATCCCACTCCCCTCAGTCAGTACATCCCACTTCCCTCAGTCACTGCATCCCCACTCCCCTCAGTCACTGCATCCCACACCCCTCAGTCACTGCATCCCCACTCCCCTCAGTCACTGCATCCCCACTCCCCTCAGTCACTGCATCCCCACTCCCCTCAGTCACTGCATCCCCACTCCCCTCAGTCACTGCACCCCACTCCCCTCAGTCACTGCACCCCACTCCCCTCAGTCACTGCACCCCACTCCCCTCAATCACTGCATCCCCACTCCCCTCAATCACTGCATCCCACTCCCCTTCAGTCACTCCATCCCACTCCCCTCAGTCACTACATCCCACTCACAGTAGTCAGTATATTCTACTCCCCTCAGTCACTACATCCCACTCACAGTCAGTATAACCCACTCCTCTCAGTGACTACATCCGACTCACATTAGTCAGTATATCCCACTCCCCTCAGTCACTACATCCCACTCTCAGTAGTCAGTACATCCCACTCTCAGTAGTCACTACATCCCACTCCCCTTCAGTCACTCCATCCCACTCCCCTCAGTCAGTACATCCCACTTCCCTCAGTCACTGCATCCCCACTCCCCTCAGTCACTGCATCCCACACCCCTCAGTCACTGCACCCCACTCCCCTCAGTCACTGCACCCCACTCCCCTCAGTCACTGCACCCCACTCCCCTCAGTCACTGCACCCCGCTCCCCTCAGTCACTGCACCCCACTCCCCTCAGTCACTGCACCCCACTCCCCTCAGTCCCCGCACCCCACTCCCCTCAGTCTCCTCATAGAACACCCAGCAGTCAGTTTATAAAACAGGATATATGGGATATCCAATTATTAATTTCTTTGAGGATTATGTCAGGGGCTGAACATTTCTGGCTATGGACCCTGGAAGAGTCTGATTAGATGGTTCCTACCACAAGCCGATCGATACCTGGCGTTACACGTTTCCCCTTTGAAGGTTTGCATTCAGTGTCTGCTTTCGACGGTCCCTTGGTTCCGTGACTTGCCCCCTTCCCTGGACCTGTAACGAAAGGACAGCTGCTTGGGAACTGGAGAATGGAGAAATAGCCCTGGGTCAAACGTCTTTATATAACCCACGATTATCCAATCCAACACAGCCCTCAGTCACTGCATCCCACTCACATTAGTCAGTATATCCCACTCCCCTCAGTCACTGCATCCCACTCCCCTCAGTCACTGCATCCTACTCCCCTCAGTCACTGCATCACACACCCCTCAGTCACTACATCCCACTCCCCTCAGTCACTGCATCCCACTCCCCTCAGTCACTCCATCCCACTCCCCTCAGTCACTACATCCCACTCCCCTCAGTCACTGCACCCCACTCCCCTCAGTCACTACATCCCACTCCCCTCAGTCACTGCATCACACACCCCTCAGTCACTACATCCCACTCCCCTCAGTCACTGCATCCCACTCCCCTCAGTCACTCCATCCCACTCCCCTCAGTCACTACATCCCACTCCCCTCAGTCACTGCACCCCACTCCCCTCAGTCACTACATCCCACTCCCCTCAGTCACTGCATCCCACTCCCCTCAGTCACTCCATCCCACTCCCCTCAGTCACTACATCCCACTCCCCTCAGTCACTCCATCCCACTCCCCTCAGTCACTACATCCCACTCCCCTTCAGTCACTCCATCCCACTCCCCTCAGTCAGTACATCCCACTTCCCTCAGTCACTGCATCCCCACTCCCCTCAGTCACTGCATCCCACACCCCTCAGTCACTGCATCCCCACTCCCCTCAGTCACTGCATCCCCACTCCCCTCAGTCACTGCATCCCCACTCCCCTCAGTCACTGCATCCCCACTCCCCTCAGTCACTGCACCCCACTCCCCTCAGTCACTGCACCCCACTCCCCTCAGTCACTGCACCCCACTCCCCTCAATCACTGCATCCCCACTCCCCTCAATCACTGCATCCCACTCCCCTTCAGTCACTCCATCCCACTCCCCTCAGTCACTACATCCCACTCACAGTAGTCAGTATATTCTACTCCCCTCAGTCACTACATCCCACTCACAGTCAGTATAACCCACTCCTCTCAGTGACTACATCCGACTCACATTAGTCAGTATATCCCACTCCCCTCAGTCACTACATCCCACTCTCAGTAGTCAGTACATCCCACTCTCAGTAGTCACTACATCCCACTCCCCTCAGTCAGTATATCCCACTCCCCTCAGTCACTACATCCCACTCCCCTCAGTCACTACATCACACTCCCCTCAGTCACTACATCCCACACCCGTCAGTCACTACATCCCACTCCCCTCAGTCACTACATCCCACTCCCCTCAGTCACTACATCCCACTCCCCTCAGTCACTACATCCCACTCCCCTCAGTCACTACATCCCACTCCCCTCAGTCACTACATCCCACACCCCTCAGTCACTACATCCCACTCCCCTCAGTCACTACATCCCACACCCCTCAGTCACTACATCCCACTCCCCTCAGTCACTACATCCCACTCCCCTCAGTCACTACATCCCACTCCCCTCAGTCACTACATCCCACACCCCTCAGTCACTACATCCCACTCCCCTCAGTCAGTATATCCCACTCCCCTCAGTCACTACATCCCACTCCCCTCAGTCACTACATCCCACTCCCCTCAGTCACTACATCCCACTCCCCTCAGTCACTACATCCCACACCCCTCAGTCACTACATCCCACTCCCCTCAGTCACTACATCCCACTCCCCTCAGTCACTACATCCCACTCCCCTCAGTCACTACATCCCACACCCCTCAGTCACTACATCCCACTCCCCTCAGTCACTACATCCCACACCCCTCAGTCACTACATCCCACTCTCAGTAGTCAGTACATCCCACTCTCAGTAGTCAGTATATCCCACTCCCCTCAGTCAGTATATCCCACTCCCCTCAGTCACTACATCCCACTCCCCTCAGTCACTACATCCCACTCCCCTCAGTCACTACATCCCACTCCCCTCAGTCACTACATCCCACTCTCAGTAGTCAGTATATCCCACTCCCCTCAGTCAGTATATCCCACTCCCCTCAGCCACTACATCCCACTCCCCTCAGTCACTGCATCCCACTCTCAGTAGTCAGTACATCCCACTCTCAGTAGTCACTACATCCCACTCCCCTCAGTCAGTATATCCCACTCCCCTCAGTCACTACATCCCACTCTCAGTAGTCAGTATATCCCACTCCCCTCAGTCAGTATATCCCACTCCCCTCAGTCAGTATATCCCACTCCCCTCAGTCACTACATCCCACTCCCCTCAGTCACTACATCCCACTCCCCTCAGTCACTACATCCCACTCCCCTCAGTCACTACATCCCACTCTCAGTAGTCAGTATATCCCACTCCCCTCAGTCAGTATATCCCACTCCCCTCAGTCACTACATCCCACTCCCCTCAGTCACTATATCCCACTCCCCTCAGTCACGAAATCCCACTCCCTTCAGTCAGTATATCCCACTCCCCTCAGTCAGTATATCCCACATCTATCGGTCAGTACATACCCTCCACTGAGTAAAAGACTGGATGAATTTGAGGAACTGAGCTTTACAGCAGTCACACTGGGTAAACAGTCTGTATAGAATGGACCCCACAAGGCAGATACCTGAGGTTGCAGACCCCGCTGGATTAGTGGATGGATGGTCAGTGGATTCTGGAGTCGATTGTTCCTCAGGTCCCTGAGTTGTGGATGTCTTTGGATCTGTCACAAAGGAAGAGAGACACGGGAGAGTGCAGAGCAGGGCACCAGGCTGGTATGAGAGGCCGGAGAGAGTCCAGAGAGTGTGCAACACCAGTCCCGTCTCCCCGCACCCCGCTCCCCTCAGTCACCGTACCCCGAACCCCACAGTCCCCGGACCCCGCTCCCCCCTCAGTCTCCGGACCCCGCTCCTCCCTCAGTCTCCGGACCCCGCTCCCCCCTCAGTCTCCGGACCCTGCTCCCCCCTCAGTCTCCGGACCCTGCTCCCCCCCTCAGTCTCCGGACCCTGCTCCCCCACTCAGTCTCCGGACCCTGCTCCCCCCCTCAGTCTCCAGACCCCACTGTTTTGTATGCAACACCTTGTAACCAGCATTCTACCGCCACCAGAGGGCGCATCTGTTGGAGTCCCCAGGGAACCCTGCATCCCTTGGGAGCACTGCCTCCCATGCTGTGCCAGCACTCTGGAGTCAGAATAAAGAGACTAAGATCACACTTACTCAAGTCTACAGTACTCAGTCACATTGCTTTATTTGAGACATAACAACTGGCGACGAGTAATAGATAATGAACAATCACGCGAAAATGCAGAGAACTGTTGGTATCCTGGAGAAATTCTCAGAAGGGGACGATTGAGGAGGCCTTCGTGGAGCGACTCGACCAATACTTCGTGGCCAACGAGCTGGAAGGGAGTGTAAACGCTGCCAAATGAAGGGCGATCCTCCTCACCGTCTGCGGGGCAACAACCTATGGCCTCATGAAGAATCTTCTTGCTCCGGTGAAACCAACAACCAAATCGTATGAAGAACTGTGTACGCTGGCCAGGGAGCACCTAAATCCGAAGGAGAGCGTACTGATGGCAAGGTATCGATTTTATACAATGTCAACGGCCTGAAGGCCAGAAAATGGCGAGCTATGTCGCCGAACTAAGGCACCCTGCCGGACATTGTGAATTCGGTGGATTCTTGGAGCAAGTACTTTTTTGTGCTTGGCATTGGCCATGAGGTTATCCTTCGCAAACTATTGACTGTTGAAACACTGAACCTGAGCAAAGCCATAACGATAGCCCCGGCATTTATGTCCACCAGCGATAACACCAAACAAATTTCGCATCATAAAGATGCATCGGCAAGTACTGTACACAAAGTAACGTCGTTTTCAGGCAGGAATGCATATGGCAGAACGTACACGCCTGCAGCTGTACGACCTCAGGTGACCCAGAGTCCGCCATCAAACGTTAACGCGAGGCAGTTAACACCTTGTTGGCACTGCGGAGGTGATCATCGAGCCCATCAATGCCGCTTCAAACACTATGCGTGCAAAGGCTGTGGAACAATGGGACACCTCCAGCGAGTGTGCAGACGAGCTGCAAACCCTGCAAACCACCACATTGCAGATGAAGACCAATCCATGGCGGATCAAACTGAACTAGAGACTCAAACCCAGGAGGCAGAAGTGTACGGGATACACACCTTCACCATGAAATGTCCACCGATCATGTTAAAAGTTGAACTGAACGCAATTCCAGTATCTATGGAATTGGACACGGGTGCGAGTCAGTCTATCATGAGCAAAAAGGCCTTCGACAGGCTGTGGTGCAACAAGGCACACAGGCCCAAGCTGAGCTCTATTCATACCAAGCTGAGAACCTACACTAAAGAGCTGATCCCTGTAATTGGCAGTGCAGCAGTAAAAGTCTCCTATGATGGAGCGGTGCATGAACTCCCACTATGGATTGTACCAGGAGATGGCCCCACACTGTTCGGCAGAAGCTGGCTGGGAAAAATCCGCTGGAACTGGGACAACATCCAAGCGCTCTCGTCCGTCGACGGCGCCTCATGTGCCCAGGTTTTGAGCAAGCTCCCAGCGTTGTTTGAGCCAGGCATCGGAAATTTCTCGGGGGCTAAGGTGCAGATCCACTTGGTCCCCGGTACACGACCCATCCACCACAAGGCACGCGCGGGGCCGTACATGATGCGAGAGAAAGTGGAGATCGAGCTGGACAGGCTGCAACGAGAGGGAATCATCGCGCCGGTTGAGTTCAACGAGTGGGCCAGTCCGATTGTTCCGGTTCTCAAGGGCGACGGCACGGGCAGAATTTGTGGGGACTATAAAGCAACGATCAACCGTTTTTCGTTGCAGGAGCAGTACCCACTACCCAAGGCAGACGACCTATTTGTGACGCTGGTAGGAGGGAAGATGTTCACCAAGTTGGACCAGACCTCGGCCTACATGACACAGGAGCTGGAGGAACCTTCGAAAGGCCTCACCCGCATCAACACGCACAAAGGTCTGTTCATCTACAATAGATGCCCATTTGGGATTCGATCAGCCGCGGCTATTTTTCAAAGGAACATGGAGAGTCTGCTAAAGTCGATTCCGCGCACCGTGGTTTTCCAGGACGACATATTGATCACAGGTCGGGACACCATCGAACACTTGAAGGACCTGGAAGGGGTTCTAAGTCGGCGAGATCACGTGGGACTCAGGTTGAAACGCTCGAAGTGTGTTTTCCTGGCACCAGAGGTCGAGTTCTTAGGGAGAAGAATTGTGGCAGAGGGCATCAGACCCACCGATGCCGAGACGGAGGCCATCAAGAACGTGCCGTGACCACAGAACGTGACCGAGTTGTGGTCGTTCCTGGGACTCCTCATTGGTATTTTCCTATCCCGGTTCAGCACCTCTACATGTTGCTAGAACCCCTACATGTGTTGCTGCACAAGGGAGATGACTGGGTATGGGGGAAATCACAAGAGGCTGCCTTTGAGAAAGCCAGAAATCTGTTCTGTTCCAACAAACTGCTTGTCCTGTATGACCCGTGTAAACGTTTAGTGCTGGCTTGCGATGTGTCTTCGTACGGGGTCGGGTGTGTGTTACAACAAGCAAATGAATCGGGGACATTGCAACCGGTCACTTATGCGTCCAGGAGTTTGTCTAAGGCTGAAAGGGCCTACAGCATGATTGAAAAAGAAGCTCTGTCATGCGTTTACGGGGTGAAAGAAATACACCAGTATCTGATTGGTCTCACGTTTGAGTTAGAAACTGACCATAAGCCGCTCATATTGCTATTCTCAGAGAGCAAAGGTATGAATACCAATGCCTCTGCTCGCAACCAAAGATGGGCGCTCACGCTGTCTGCATACAACTATATAATCCACCACAGACCAGGCACAGAGAACTGCGCTGATGCTCCCAGTCGGCTACCATTGCCCACCACGGGGTTGGAAATGGCACAGCCTGCAGACTTGCTCTTGGTGATGGATGCATTTGAAAACGAAAAGCCACCCGTTAAGGCCCGCCAGATCAGGACCTGGACCAGCCAGGATCCTTTACGGTACCTTGTAAAAAAAAACTGTGTCCTCCATGGGAGCTGGTCCAGCGTCCCAGCGGAGATGCATGAAGAGATCAAGCCGTTCCAGCGGCGCAAAGACGAAATGTCCATACAAGCGGACTGTCCTTTGTGTGGTTTTGCATAAGAAAGGCAGGGAAACGTTCATACGTGACCTACACAGTACCCACCCAGGTATAGTAATGCTGAAAGCTATAGCCAGATCCGATGTGTGGTGGCCTGGCATCGACTCAGATTTGGGGTCTTGCGTGGGCCAATGCAACACTTGCTCTCAACTGAGCAATGCACCCAGGGAGGCTCCGCTAAGTTTGTGGTTGTGGCCCTCCAAACCGCGGTCTCGGATCCACGTTGACTTCGCTGGCCTGTTTCTAGGCAAAATGTTTTTGGTTGTTGTGGATGCTTATTCAAAATGGATTGAGTGTGTAATAATGTCTGTAAGCACGTCCACTGCCACCATCGAAAGCCTACGAGCCATGTTTGCCACGCACGGCCTACCTGATGTCCTTGTCAGCGACAATGGGCTGTGCTTCACCAGCACTGAATTCAAGGAATTCATGACCCGCAATGGGATCAAGCACGTCACATCTGCCCCGTTCAAGCCCGCATCTAATGGCCAGGCAGAACGGGCAGTCCAAACCGTCAAGCAAAGCTTGAAACGCGTGTCGGAAGGCTCCCTGCAGACCTACCTGTCCTGTGGCCTGCTCAACTCCCGCACCAGACCCCACTTGCTCACCGAGGTTCCCCTAGTCGATGTGCTCATGAAAAGGGTGCTCAAAACAAGGCTCTCTCTAGTCCACCCTGATCTCCACGATCAAGTCGAGGGCAGGTGGCATCAACAAAGCATGTACCATGATCACGCAAATTTCTCATGCGATATTCAAGTCAATGACCCTGTATTTGTTCTCAACTATGGACATGGTCCCAAATGACTTGCTGGCACTGTCGTAGCCAAAGAAGGGAGTAGGGTGTTTGAGGTCAAACTCACAAATGGACTAACTTGCACCCTCCGATACACACACAAGTGGCAACGGACATCATGGTTGACCATGAATCTGAACCCTGCAAGGCCAGCTGCCCGGCAGCCCAGCCAAGGCCCAACCAACTCACCTGTACCTGTGTTTGTACCGAGACGATCGACTAGGGAGCGGAAAGCCCCAGATCGTCTCACCCTCGGTCACTGCACCCCCTCCCCTCAGTCCCTGCACCCCCTCCCCTCAGTCCCTGCGCCCCGCTCCCCTCCGTCGCCACGCCTCTCGCCCCGTTCCCCTCGGTCGCCGCACCCCGCTCCCCTCGGTCCCCGCTCCCCTCGCCCCGCTCCCCTCACTCACAGATCCCACACAAGAGATTGGTGTGCAAAATAAAAGCACATGGTATTGGGGGTAATGTACTGACGTGGACAGAGAACTGGTTGGCAGACAGGAGGCAGAGAGAGTCGGAATAAATGGGTCCTTTTCAGAATGGCAAGCAGTGACTAGTGGGATGCCGCAGGGCTCAGAGCTGGGACCCCAGCTATTTACAATATACATTAATGATTTAGATTAAGTAATTGAATGTAATATCTCCAAGTTTGCAGATGACACTAAGCTGGGTGGCGGTGTGAACTGTGAGGAGGATGCTAAGAGGCTGCAGGGTGACTTGGACAGGTTAGGTGAGTGGGCAAATGCATGGCAGATGCAGTATAATGTGGATAAATGTGAGGTTATCCACTTTGGGGGCAAAAACAGAGAGACAGACTATTACCTGAATGGTGACAGATTAGGAAAAGGGGAGGTGCAACGAGACCTGGGTGTCATGGTACATCAGTCATTGAAGGTTGGCATGCAGGTACAGCAGGCGGTGAAGAAGGCAAATGGCATGTTGGCTTTCATAGCGAGAAGATGTGAGTATAGGATCAGGGAGGTCTTACTGCAGTTGTACAGGGCCTTGGTGAGGCCTCACCTGGAATATTGTGTTCAGTTTTAGTCTCCTAATCTGAGGAAGGACGTTCTTGCTATTGAGGGAGTGCAGCAAAGGTTCACCAGACTGATTCCAGGGATGGCAGGACTGACATATGAGGAGAGACTGAATCAACTGGGCCTGTATCCACTGGAGTTGAGAAGAATGAGAGGGGATCTCATAGAAACATATAAAATTCTGCCGTGATTGGACAGGTTAGATGCAGGAAGAATGTTCCCGATGCTGGACAGTTCCAGAACCAGGGATCACAGTCTAAGGATAAGGGGTAAGCCATTTAGGACCGAGATGAGGAGAAACTTCTTCACTCAGAGAATTGTTAACCTGTGGAATTCTCCACCGCAGAGAGTTGTTGGGGCCAGTTCGTTAGATATATTCAAAAGGGAGTTAGATGTGGCCCTTACGGCTAAAAGGATCAAGGGGTATGGAGAGAAAGCAGGAATGGGGTACTGAGGTGAATGATCAGCCATGATCATATCGAATGGTGGTGCAGGCTCGAAGGGCCGAATGGCCTACTCCTGCACCTATTTTCTATTTTCTCTGTCACCGCGCCCCTCAGTCCCCGGGCCCCACTCCCCCCTCCCCCCTCAGTCCCCGGGCCCCGCTCCCCCCTCAGTAAAAGACAGGATGAATATCGGGAACTGAGCTTTTCCGGAGTCACATTGTGTGAAGGGTCTGCACAGAATGGACCCCACAAGGCAGATACCTGAGGCTGCAGACCCCGCTGGGATAGTGGATGGATGGTCAGTGGGTTCTCGAGTCGATTGTTCCTCGGGTCCCTGAGTTGGGGATGTCTCTGGATCTGTAATAAAGGAAGAGAGACACGGGAGAGTGCAGAGTGGGGAACAGAACTGAGCATCAGGCAGATACAGGAGTATGGAGAATGTCAGACACCTGTCTTTATTTAAACACTAATACACCACTCACACAATGTTCAGTCACTGCATCCAACTTCCCTCGGTCCCTCCTCCAGCCCCCTCGGTCCCTCCTCCCGCCTCCCCCCCTCGGTCCCTCCTCCCGCCTCCCCCCCTCGGACCCCTCCTCTCGCGACCCACCTTGGTCCCCCTCCCCTCAATCCCCACTCCCCTCAGTCCCTTCATTCCCCGCCCCCCTCGGTCCCCGCGCCCCGCTCCCCTCAGTCCCTACTCCCCTCATTCCCTGCCCCCCTCGGTACTCGATCCCCCCTCAGGCACTGTACCCCATTCCCGTCAATCTCGGGACCCCGCTCCCCCCTCGATCCCCGGACCCCACTCCTCCCCGCTGTCACTGCACCTGCAGTCGCTGCGACCCCTCCCCTCAGTCACCGCGCCCCCCCTCCCCTCATTCACCACGCCCCCCTCCCCTCAGTCACCGCGCCCCCCTCCCCTCAGTCACTGCGCCCCCCTCCCCTCATTCACCACGCCCCCCTCCCCTCAGTCACCACGCCCCCCTCCCCTCATTCACCACACACCCCCTCCCCTCATTCACCACGCCCCCCTCCCCTCAGTCACCGCGCCCCCCTCCCCTCAGTCACTGCGCCCCCCTCCCCTCAGTCACCACGCCCCCCTCCCCTCATTCACCACACACCCCCTCCCCTCATTCACCACGCCCCCCTCCCCTCAGTCACCGCGCCCCCCTCCCCTCATTCACTGCGCCCCCCTCCCCTCATTCACCACGCCCCCCTCCCCTCATTCACCACGCCCCCCTCCCCTCAGTCACCACGCCCCCCTCCCCTCATTCACCACGCACCCCCTCCCCTCATTCACCACGCCCCCCTCCCCTCAGTCACCGCGCCCCCCTCCCCTCAGTCACCGCGCCCCCCTCCCCTCAGTCACTGCGCCCCCCTCCCCTCAGTCACCACGCCCCCCTCCCCTCATTCACCACGCCCCACTCCCCTCAGTCACTGCGCCCCCCTCCCCTCAGTCACTGCGCCCCCCTCCCCTCAGTCACCGCGCCCCCCTCCCCTCAGTCACTGCGTTTAGAATTTAGAATTCAGCAGAGGAGGACAAAGGGTTTAATTGGGAGGGGGAAAATAGAGTACGAGAGGAAGCTTGCCGGGAACATAAAAACTGACTGCAAAAGCTTCTATAGATATGTGAAGAGAAAAAGATTAGAGAAGACAAATGTGGGTCCCTTGCAGTCAGAACCAGGTGAATTTATAATGGGGAACAAAGAAATGGCAGACCAATTGAACAAATACTTTGGTTCTGTCTTCACGAAGGAAGACACAAATAACCTTCCCGAAATACTAGGGGTTCGAGGGTCTAGCGAGAAGTAGGAACCTGTAGCAAATTGTGTTGGGAAAAGTGATGGGATTGAGGGCCAATAAATCCCCAGGGCCTGATAGTTTGCATCCCAGAGTACTTAAGGAAGTGGCCCGAAAAATAGTGGATGCATTGGTGGTCATTTTCCAACATTCTATCGTTTCTGGATCAGTTCCTATGGACTGGAGAGTAGCTAATGTAACACCACTTTTTAAAAAAGGAGGGAGAGAGAAGTCAGGGAATTATAGACCGATCAGCCTGACATCGGTGGTGTGGAAATGTTAGAAACAATTATTAAAGATGTAATAGCAACACATTTGGAAAGCAGTAACAGGATCGGTCCAAGTCAGCATGGATTTATGAAAAGGAAATCATGCTTAACAAATTTTCTAGAATTTTTTGAGGAACTAACTAATAGAGTGGACAGGGGGGAGCCAGTGGATGTGGTGTATTTGGACTTTCAAAAGGCTTTTGACAAGGTCCCACACAAGAGATTAGTGTGCAAAATTAAAGCACATGGTGCTGGGTAATGTACTGACGTGGATAGAGAACTGGTTGGCAGACAGGAAGCAGAGAGTCGGGATAAACGGGCCCTTTTCAGAATAGCAGGCAGTGACTAGTGGCGTACCGCAGGGCTCAGTGCTGGGACCCCAGCTCTTTACAATATACATTAATGATTTAGACGAAGGAATTGAATGTAATATCTCCAAATTTGCAGATGACACTAAGCTGAGTGGCGGTGTGAGTTGTGAGGAGGATGCCAAGAGGGTGACTTGGACAGGTTAGGTGAGTGGGAAAATACATGGCAGATGCGGTATAATGTAGATAAATGTGAGGTTATCCACTTTGCAATAATGGTGACAGATTGGCAAAATGGGAGGCGCAACGAGACCTGGCTGTCATGGTACATCAGTCATTGAAAGTTGGCATACAGGTACAGCAGGCGGTGAAGAAGGCAAATGGTATGTTGGTCTTCATAACAAGAGGATTTGAGTATAGGAGCAGGGAGGTCTGCCTGTATCCACCGGAGTTTAGAAGAATGAGAGGGGATCTCATAGAAACATATACAATTCTGACGGGATTGGACAGGTTAGATGCAGGAAGAATGTTCCCGATGTTGGGGAAGTCCAGAACCAGGGGACACAGTCTAAGGATACGGAGTAAGCCATTTAGGATCGAGATGAGGAGAAACTTCTTCACTCAGAGAGTTGTGAGCCTGTGGAACCACAGAACGTTGATGAGGCCAGTTCGTTATATATATTCAAAAGGGAGTTAGATGTGGCCCTTATGGCTAAATGGATCAAGGGGTATGGAGAGAAAGCAGGAATTGGGTACTGAAGTTGCAAGATCAGCCATGATCTTATTGAATGGTGGTTCAGGCTCGAAGGGCTGAATGGCCTACTCCTGCACCTATTTTCTATGTTTCTATGTTTCTATGTTTCTCAGTTCCCGGACCCCGCTCCCCCCCTCAGTCTCCGGACCCTGCTCCTCACCCTCAGTCTCCGGACCCCGCTCACCCCCTCAGTCCCCGGACCCCGCTCCCCCCCTCAGTCCCCGGACCCCGCTCCCCACCCTCAGTCTCCGGACCCCGCTCCCCACCCTCAGTCTCCGGACCCCGCTCCCCACCCTCAGTCTCCGGATCCCGCTCCCCACCCTCAGTCTCCGGACCCCGCTCCCCACCCTCAGTCTCCGGACCCCGCTCCCCCCCCTCAGTCCCCGGACCACACTCCCCACCCTCAGTCTCCGGACCCCGCTCCCCACCCTCAGTCTCCGGACCCCGCTCCCCACCCTCAGTCCCCAGAACCCGCTCCCCACCCTCAGTCTCCGGACCCTGCTCCCCACCCTCAGTCTCCGGACCCTGCTCTCCCCTCACTCCCCTAATCCCACACTGATCGGTTCCCTTGAGTGAACAGTGTGTATAGATTGTACCCAACAATACCCATACCTGAGGCTGAAGACCCCGCTGGGATCGTGGATGAACGGTCAGTGGATTCTTGAGTCGATTGTTCCTGAGTTGTGGCTGTCTCTGAATCTGTAATAAAGGGAGAGGGACATGGGAGAGTGCAGAGTGGGAACTCCAGAACAGGTCAGTATGGTGATCATCAGATACCCTTCTTTATATAATCCCTCATCATCGGACCCCACTCCCCTCAGTCCCCGGGCCCCTCGCCCCCCTCGGTCATCACGTCCCCCTCTATCCACTCCTCCCACTCCTCCCGCCCCCCTCTGTCTCCTCCTCCTGCCTCCTCCTTAGTCCCCTCCCCCGTCTGTCTCCGGGCCCGGCTCTTCACTCAGTCCCCACTCCCCTAGGGCCCCGCTCTCCTCAGTCCCCCTCCCCTCAGTCCCCGCTCCCCTCAGTCACTGCAATCCTTGCCCCTTCCCTGAGTCCCCGGACCCTCGTCACCCTCGGTCCACACGCCCCTCCCCCCCTCGATCCCTGGGCCCCTCCCCCCTCGGACCCTGGGCCCCGATCCCCCCTCGGTCCCTGGGTCCCTCCCCCCTCGGTCCCTGGGCCCCTCCCCCCCTCGGTCCCTGGGCCCCTCGGTCCCTAGGCCCATCCCCCCCTCGGTCCCCGCGCCCCTCCCCCTCTCGGTCCCTGGGCCCCGATCCCCCCTCGGTCCCTGGGCCCCTTCCCCCCTCGGTCCCTGGGCCCCACCCCCCCTCGGTCCCTGGGCCCATCCCCCCCTTGGTCCCCGCGCCCCTCCCCCTCTCGGTTCCTGGGCCCCTCCCCCCTTCGGTCCCTGGGCCCCTCCCCCCCTCGGTCCATGGGCCCCTCCCCTCCTCGGTCCCTGGCCCCTCCCCCCCTCGTTCCCTGGGCCCCTCCCCCCCACTCGGTCCCTGGGCCCCTCCCCCCCTCGGTCCCTGGGCCCCGCTCCCCTTTGGCCCCCGTGCCCCTCCCGCCCCGCTCCCCCCTCAGTCCTCAGGCCCCACACCCTCCGTCTATTCCCGGATCCTGCTCCCCCCCTCCGTCGCTGCACCCCGCTCCCCTCAGTCACTGCGCCCTGCTCCCCTCAGACCATAAAATGGTAGAATTATTCATTAAGATAGAGAGTGACACAGTTAATTCAGAGACTAGGGTCCTGAACTTAAGGAAAGGTAACTTCGACGGTATGAGACGTGAATTGACTAGGACAGACTGGCGAATGATACATAAAGGGTTGACGGTGGATTGCCAATGGCAAACATTAAAAGATCACATGGATGAACTTCAACAATTGTACATCCCTGTCTAGCGTAAAAATAAAAAGGGGAAGGTGGCTCCACCGTGGCTTACAAGGGAAATTAGGGATAGTGTTAAATTCAAGGAAGAAGTTTATAAAGTGGCAAAAAAAAGCAGCAAACCTGAGGACTGGGAGAAATTTAGAATTCAGCAGAGGAGGACAAAGGGTTTAATTAGGAGGGGGAAAATAAAGTATGAGAGGAAGCTTGCCGGGAACATTAAAACTGACTGCAAAATATTCTATAGATATGTGAAGAGAAAAAGATTAGTGAAGACAAATGTGGATCCCTTACAGTCAGAATCAGGTGAATTTATAATGGGGAACAAAGAAATGGCAGACCAATTGAACAAATACTTTGGTTCTGTCTTCACGAAGGAAGACACAAATAACCTTCCCGAAATACTAGGGGTTCGAGGGTCTAGCGAGAAGTAGGAACGTGTAGCAAATTGTGTGAGGAAAATTGATGGGATTGAGGGCCAATAAATCCCCAGGGCCTGATAGTTTGCATCCCAGAGTACTTAAGGAAGTGGCCCGAAAAATAGTGGATGCATTGGTGGTCATTTTCCAACATTCTATTGTTTCTGGATCAGTCCCTTTGGACTGGAGAGTAGCTAATGTAACACCACTTTTTAAAAAAGTAGGGAGAGAGAAAACAGGGAATTATAGACCAGTCAGCCTGACATCGGTGGTGTGGAAAATGTTGGAATCAATTATTAAAGATGTAATAGCAGCACATTTGGAAAGCAGTGACAGGATCGGTCCAAGTTAGCATGGATTTATGAAAGGGAAATCATGCTTGACAAATTTTCTAGAATTTTTTGAGGAAGTAACCAATAGAGTGGACAGGGGGGAGCCAGTGGATGTGGTGTTGGATGTGGTGTATTTGGACTTTCAAAAGGCTTTTGACAAGGTTCCACACAAGAGATAAGTGTGCAAAGTTGAAGCACATGGTGCTGGAGGTAATGTACTGACGTGGATAGAGAACTGGTTGGCAGACAGGAAGCAAAGAGTAGGAATAAACGGGCCCTTTTCAGAATAGCAGGCAGTGACTAGTGGGGTACCGCAAGGTTCAGTGCTGGGACCCCAGCTATTTACAATATACATTAATGATTTAGGCGAAGGAATTGAATGTAGTATCTCCAAATTTGCAGATGACACTAAGCTGAGTGGCGGTTTGAGCTGTGAGGAGGATGCCAAGAGGGTGACTTGGACAGGCTGGTGAGTGGGCAAATACATGGCAGATGCGGTATAATGTCGATAAATGTGAGGTTATCCACTTTGTTGGTAATAACAGTAATGGTGACAGATTAGCAAAATGGGAGGCGCAACGAGACCTGGGTATCATGGTACATCAGTCACTGAAAGTTGACATACAGGTACAGCAGGCGGTGAAGAAGGCAAATGGCCTGTTGTCCTTCATAACAAGAGCATGTGAGTATAGGAGCAGGGAGTTCTTACACCAGTTGTACAGGGTCTTGGTGAGGCTATACCTTGAATATTGTGTACAGTTTTGGTCTCCTATTCTGAGGAAGGACATTCTTGCTATTGAGCGACTGCAGTGAAGGTTCACCAGATTGATTCCCGGGATGGCAGGACTGACATATGAAGAAAGATTGGATCGACTAGGCTTATATTCACTGGAATTTAGAAGAATGAGAGGGTATCTCATAGAAACAAAACAATTCTAATTAATTCTAATTGGACAGGTTAGATGCAGGAAGAATGTTCCCGATGTTGGGTAATCCAGAACCAGGGGACACAGTCTAAGGATAAGGGGTAAGCCATTTAGGACCGAGATGAGGAGAAACTTCTTCACCCAGAGAGTTGTGAGCCTGTGGAACCACAGAAAGTTGATGAGGCCAGTTCGTGAGATATATTCAAAAGGGAGTTAGATGTAGCCCTTATGGCTAAAGGAATCAAGAGGTATGGAGAGAAAGCAGGAATGGGGACTGAAGTTGCATGATCAGCCATGATCTTATTGAATGGTGGTTCAGGCTCGAAGGGCTGAATGGCCTACTCCTGCACCTATTTTCTATGTTTCTATGTTTCTATGTTTCTCAGTCCCCGGACCCCGCTCCCCCCCTCAGTCCCCGGACCCCGCACCCCACCTCAGTCTCCGGACTCCTCTCTCCCATCGGTCTCTGGACCCAGCTCCCCGCTCACTCCCATAATCCAACACTCATTGGTTCCTTTGAGGGAACAGTGTGTATAGATTGTATCCAACAATACCCATACCTGAGGCTGAAGACCCCGCTGGGATCGTGGATGAACGGTCAGTGGATTCTTGAGTCGATTGTTCCCGAGTTGTGGCTGTCTCTGGATCTGTAATAAAGGGAGAGGGACATGGGAGAGTGCAGAGTGGGAACTCCAGAACAGGTCAGTACGGTGATCGTCAGATACCCGTCTTTATATAATCCTCATCATCGGACCCCTCATCCCTCAGTCCCCGCTCCCCTCGGTCCCCGCTCCCCCCAGTCCCCGCTCACCTCAGTCCCCGCTCCCCACTCCCCTCAGTCCCCCCTCCCCTCAGTCCCCGCGTCCCCCTCCCCTCAGTCCCCGCGTCCCCCTCCCCTCAGTCCCCGCGTCCCCCTCCCCTCAGTCCCCGCCCCCCCCTCCCCTCAGTCGCCGCGCCCCCCTCCCCTCAGTCCCCGCGTCCCCCTCCCCTCAGTCCCCGCGTCCCCCTCCCCTCAGTCACCGCATCGCCCTCCCCTCAGTCCCCGCGTCCCCCTCCCCTCAGTAAGAGATTGGAAGAATCTGAGGTGCAGAAAATGTCACCAGTCACATTGTGTGAAGGGTCTGCACAGAATGGAGCCCACAAGGCAGATACCTGAGGCTGCAGACCCCGCTGGGATAGTGGATGGATGGTCAGTGGGTTCTCGAGTCGATTGTTCCTCGGGTCCCTGAGTTGGGGATGTCTCTGGATCTGTAATAAAGGAAGAGAGACACGGGAGAGTGCGGAGTGGGGAACAGAACTGGGCATCAGGCAGATACAGGAGTATGGAGAATGTCAGACACCTGTCTTTATTTAAACCCTAATACACCACTCACACAATGTTCAGTCACTGCATCCAACTTCCCTCGGTCCTCCTCCCACCCCCTCGCTCCCCTCCCCCCGCGCCCCCTCGGTCCCCTCCTCCCGCCCCCTCGGTCCCCTCCTCACACTCCCGCTCGCTCCCCTAATCCCACACTGATCGGTTCCCTTGAGGGAACAGTGTGTATAGATTGTACCCAACAATACCCATACCTGAGGCTGAAGACCCCGCTGGGATCGTGGATGAACGGTCAGTGGATTCTTGAGTCGATTGTTCCCGAGTTGTGGCTGTCTCTGGATCTGTAATAAAGGGAGAGGGACATGGGAGAGTGCAGAGTGGGAACTCCAGAACAGGTCAGTACGGTGATCGTCAGATACCCGTCTTTATATAATCCTCATCATCGGACCCCACTCCCCTCGGTCCCCACTCCCCTCAGTCCCCGCTCCCCCCTCAGACCCTGCGCCCCCCTCAGTCCCCGCTCCCCCCTCAGTCCACACTCCTCCCTCAGTCCACGCTCCCCTCAGTCCCCTCAGTCCTCGGTCCCCGGACCCCGCTTCCCCCTCAGGCACTGCACCCCACTCCGGTCAATCTCCGGACCCCGCTCCCCCCTCGATCCCCGGACCACGCCCCTCCCCGCTGTCACCGCGACCCGCTGCACTCAGTCCTCGCGTCCCCCTCCCCTCAGTCCCAGCGTCCCCCTCCACTCAGTCCCCGCGTCCCCCTCCCCTCAGTCCCCGCGTCCCCCTCCCCTCAGTCCCCGCGTCCCCCTCCCCTCAGTCCCCGCGTCCCCCTCCCCTCAGTCCCCGCGTCCCCCTCCCCTCAGTCCCCGCGTCCCCCTCCCCTCAGTCCCCGTGTCCCCCTCCCCTCAGTAAGAGATTGGAAGAATCTGAGGTGCAGAAAATGTCACCAGTTGCATTGTGTGAAGGGTCTGCACAGAATGGAGCCCACAAGGCAGATACCTGAGGCTGCAGACCCCGCTGGGATAGTGGATGGATGGACAGTGGGTTCTCGAGTCGATTGTTCCTCGGGTCCCTGAGTTGGGGATGTCTCTGGATCTGTAATAAAGGAAGAGAGACACGGGAGAGTGCAGAGTGGGGAACAGAACTGGGCATCAGGCAGATACAGGAGTATGGAGAATGTCAGACACCTGTCTTTATTTAAACCCTAATACACCACTCACACAATGTTCAGTCACTGCATCCAACTTCCCTCGGTCCCTCCTCCAGCCCCCTCGGTCCTCTCCTCTCACCCCCTCGGTCCCCTCCTTCCACCCCCTCTGTCCCCTCCTCACACTGCACTCCACTACCCGCTCCCCTCAGTCCTCACTCCCCTCAGTCAATGCAGCCCTTGCGCCTCTCCTGAGTCTCCTGACCCCCGCCCTCCTCAGTCTCCCGACCCCTCTCGCCCCCTCAGTCCCCGGACCCAGCTCCCCCCTCGGTCCCCTAATCCCACACTGATCGGTTCCCTTGAGTGAACAGTGTGTATAGATTGTACCCAACAATACCCATACCTGAGGCTGAAGACCCCGCTGGGATCGTGGATGAACGGTCAGTGGATTCTTGAGTCGATTGTTCCCGAGTTGTGGCTGTCTCTGAATCTGTAATAAAGGGAGAGGGACATGGGAGAGTGCAGAGTGGGAACTCCAGAACAGGTCAGTACGGTGATCGTCAGATACCCGTCTTTATATAATCCCTCATCATCGAACTCCTCTCCCCTCAGTCCCCGCTCCCCTCGATCCCCGCTCCCCTCAGTCCCCGCTCCCCCCAGTTCCCGCTCACCTCAGTCCCCGCTCCCCTCAGTCCCCGCTCCCCCCAGTTCCCGCTCACCTCAGTCCCCGCTCCCCACTCCCCTCAGTCCCCACTCCCCTCAGTTCCAGCTCCCCTCAGTCCCCGCGCCCCGCTCCCCTCACTCCACGCTCCCCTCACTCCCCGCTCCCCTCACTCCCCGCACCCCGCTCCCCTCAGTCCCCGCTCCCCTCAGTCCCCGTTCCCCGCTCCCCTCAATCCCCGCTCCCCTCACTCCCCGCGCTCCGCTCCCCTCAGTCCCCGCTCCCCTCAGTCCCCGCTCCCCTCTGTCCCCGCTCCCATCAGTCAATGCAGCCCTTGCGCCTCTCCTGAGTGTCCAGACCCCCGCTTCCCTCGGTCTCAGCACCCCTCCCACCCTCGGTCCCCACAGCCCGCGCAACTCCCTCAGTCCCTGGACCCCGCTCCCCGATCAGTCTCCGGACCCCGCTCCCCACTCAGTCTCCGGACCCCACTCCCCCCTCAGTCTCCGGACCCCGCTCCCCCCTCAGTCTCCGGACCCCGCTCCCCCCTCAGTCTCCCGACCCCGCTCCCCCCTCAGTCTGCAGACCCCGCTCCCCCCTCAGTCTCCGGACCCCGCTCCCCCATCAGTCTCCGGACCCCGCTCCCCCCTCAGTCTCCGGACCCCGCTCCCCCCTCAGTCTCCGGACCCCGCTCCCCCCTCAGTCTCCGGACCCCGCTCCCCCATCAATCTCCGGACCCCGCTCCCCCCTCAATCCCCTAATCCCACACTGATCGGTTCCTTTGAGTGAACAGTGTGTATAGATTGTACCCAACAATACCCATACCTGAGGCTGAAGACCCCGTTGGGATCGTGGATGAACGATCAGTGGATTCTTGAGTCAATTGTTCCCGGGTTGTGGCTGTCTCTGAATCTGTAATAAAGGGAGAGGGACATGGGAGAGTGCAGAGTGGGAACTCCAGAACAGGTCAGTACGGTGATCGTCAGATACCCGTCTTTATATAATCCTCATCATCGGACCCCACTCCCCTTGGTCCCCGCTCCCCTCAGTCCCCGCTCCCCCCTCAGTCCCCGCTCCCCTCAGTCCCCACTCCCCCCTGCTCCCCTCAGTCCCCACTCCCCTTGGTCCCCGCTCCCCTCGGTCCACGCTCCTCTCACTCACTGCAGACCTTGCCCCTTCCCTGAGTCCCCGGCCCGTCGTCACCCTCGGTCCCCGCGCCCCTCCCCCCCTCGGTCCCTGGGCCCCGCTCCCCTTCTGTCCCCGCGCCCCTCCCCCCCTAGGTCCCTGGGCCTAGCTCCCCCCTCGTTCACCGCGCCCTGCTCCCCTTCGGCCCCCATGCCCCTCCCACCCCGCTCCCCACTCGGTCCCCAGGCCCCGCTCCCCCCTCAGTCCCCGTTCCCCGCTCCCTTCAGTTCCCGCTCCCCTCAGTCCCCGCTCCCCTCAGTCCCCGCTCCCCCCTCAGTCCCCGTTCCCCGCTCCCTTCAGTTCCCGTTCCCCTCAATACCCGCTCCCCTCACTCCCCTCAGTCCCCGCTCCCCTCAGTCCCCGCTCCCCTCAGTCCCCGCTCCCCTCTGTCCCCGCTCCCATCAGTCAATGCAGCCCTTGCGCCTCTCCTGAGTGTCCAGACCCCCGCTTCCCTCGGTCCCAGCACCCCTCCCACCCTCGGTCCCCACAGCCCGCGCAACTCCCTCAGTCCCTGGAGCCCGCTCCCCGATCAGTCTCCGGACCCCGCTCCCCCCTCAGTCTCCGGACCCCGCTCCCCCCCTCAGTCCCCGGACCCCGCACCCCACCTCAGTCTCCGGACTCCTCTCTCCCATCGGTCTCTGGACCCAGCTCCCTGCTCACTCCCATAATCCCACACTGATCGGTTCCCTTGAGTGAACAGTGTGTATAGATTGTACCCAACAATACCCATACCTGAGGCTGAAGACCCCGCTGGGATCGTGGATGAACGGTCAGTGGATTCTTGAGTCGATTGTTCCCGAGTTGTGGCTGTCTCTGAATCTGTAATAAAGGGAGAGGGACATGGGAGAGTGCAGAGTGGGAACTCCAGAACAGGTCAGTACGGTGATCGTCAGATACCCGTCTTTATATAATCCCTCATCATCGAACCCCTCATCCCTCAGTCCCCGCTCCCCTCAGTCCCCGCTCCCCTCAGTCCCCGCTCCCCTCAGTCCCAACTCCCCTCGGTCGCCGGCCCCGCTCCCCTCGGTCCCCTCCTCCCGCACCCCACCCCCGTCGACCCTCTCCTCCCCGCCCCCCTCGGTCCCCTCCCCCATCTGTCTCCGGGCCCCGATCTCCCCTCAGTCCCGGCTCCCCTCAGTCCCCGCACCCCTCAGTCCCCGCTCCTCCCTCGGTCCCCGCTCCCCCCTCGGTCCCCGCTCCCCTCCATCCCCGCTCCCCCCTCGGTCCCCGCTCCCCTCCATCCCCGCGTCACCCCCTCAGGCACTGCACCTGATTCCCCTCAATCTCCAGACCCCGCTCCCCCCTCACTCCCCTAATCCCACACTGATCGGTTCCCTTGAGGGAACAGTGTGTATAGATTGTACCCAACAATACCCATACCTGAGGCTGAAGACCCCGCTGGGATCGTGGATGAACGGTCAGTGGATTCTTGAGTCAATTGTTCCTGAGTTGTGGCTGTCTCTGAATCTGTAATAAAGGGAGAGGGACATGGGAGAGTGCAGAGTGGGAACTCCAGAACAGGTCAGTACGGTGATCGTCAGATACCCGTCTTTATATAATCCTCATCATCGGAACCCACTCCCCTCGGTCACAGTGTCCCCCTCCCCTCAGTCCCCGCTCCCCTCAGTCACAGTGTCCCCCTCCCCTCAGTCACAGTGTCCCCCTCCCCTCAGTCACCATGTCCCCCTCCTCTCAGTCACCATGTCCCCCTCCCCTCAGTCACCGTGTCCCCCTCCCCTCAGTCGCCGTGTCCCCCTCCCATCAGTCACCGTGTCCCCCTCCCCTCAGTCACAGTGTCCCCCTCCCCTCAGTCACAGTGTCCCCCTCCCCTCAGTCACAGTGTCCCCCTCCCCTCAGTCACAGTGTCCCCCTCCCCTCAGTCACAGTGTCCCCCTCCCATCAGTCACCGTGTCCCCCTCCCATCAGTCACAGTGACCCCTCCCCTCAGTCACAGTGTCCCCCTCCCATCAGTCACCGTGTCCCCCTCCCATCAGTCACAGTGTCCCACTCCCCTCAGTCACAGTGTCCCCCTCCCCTCAGTCACCGTGTCCCCCTCCCCTCAGTCACCATGTCCCCCTCCCCTCAGTCACAGTGTCCCCCTCCCCTCAGTCACAGTGTCCCCCTCCCCTCAGTCACAGAGTCCCCCTCCCCTCAGTCACAGTGTCCCCCTCCCCTCAGTCACAGTGTCCCCCTCCCCTCAGTCACAGTGTCCCCCTCCCCTCAGTCACAGTGTCCCCCTCCCCTCAGTCACAGTGTCCCCCTCCCCTCAGTCACAGTGTCCCCCTCCCCTCAGTCACAGTGTCCCACTCCCCTCAGTCACAGTGTCCCCCTCCCCTCAGTCACAGTGTCCCCCTCCCCTCAGTCACAGTGTCCCACTCCCCTCAGTCACAGTGTCCCCCTCCCCTCAGTCACAGTGTCCCCCTCCCCTCAGTCGCAGTGTCCCCCTCCCCTCAGTCACAGTGTCCCCCTCCCCTCAGTCACCAGTCCCCCTCCCCTCAGTCACAGTGTCCCCCTCCCCTCAGTCACAGTGTCCCCCTCCCCTCAGTCACAGTGTCCCCCTCCCCTCAGTCACAGTGTCCCCCTCCCCTCAGTCACCGTGTCCCCCTCCCCTCAGTCACAGTGTCCCCCTCCCCTCAGTCACAGTGTCCCCCTCCCCTCAGTCACCGTGTCCCCCTCCCCTCAGTCACAGTGTCCCCCTCCCCTCAGTCACAGTGTCCCCCTCCCCTCAGTCACCGTGTCCCCCTCCCCTCAGTCACAGTGTCCCCCTCCCCTCAGTCACAGTGTCCCCCTCCCCTCAGTCACCGTGTCCCCCTCCCCTCAGTCACAGTGTCCCCCTCCCCTCAGTCACAGTGTCCCCCTCCCCTCAGTCACAGTGTCCCCCTCCCCTCAGTCACCGTGTCCCCCTCCCCTCAGTCACAGTGTCCCCCTCCCCTCAGTCACAGTGTCCCCCTCCCCTCAGTCACAGTGTCCCCTCCCCTCAGTCACAGTGTCCCCCTCCCCTCAGTCACCGTGTCCCCCTCCCCTCAGTCACAGTGTCCCCCTCCCCTCAGTCACAGTGTCCCCCTCCCCTCAGTCACCGTGTCCCCCTCCCCTCAGTCACAGTGTCCCCCTCCCCTCAGTCACAGTGTCCCCCTCCCCTCAGTCACAGTGTCCCCCTCCCCTCAGTCACAGTGTCCCCCTCCCCTCAGTCACAGTGTCCCCCTCCCCTCAGTCACAGTGTCCCCCTCCCCTCAGTCACAGTGTCCCCCTCCCCTCAGTCACAGTGTCCCCTCCCCTCAGTCACAGTGTCCCCCTCCCCTCAGTCACAGTGTCCCCCTCCCCTCAGTCACAGTGTCCCCCTCCCCTCAGTCACAGTGTCCCCCTCCCCTCAGTCACAGTGTCCCCCTCCCCTCAGTCACAGTGTCCCCCTCCCCTCAGTCACAGTGTCCCCCTCCCCTCAGTCACCATGTCCCCCTCCCCTCAGTCACAGTGTCCCCCTCCCCTCAGTCACCAGTCCCCCTCCCCTCAGTCACAGTGTCCCCCTCCCCTCAGTCACAGTGTCCCCCTCCCCTCAGTCACCAGTCCCCCTCCCCTCAGTCACAGTGTCCCCCTCCCCTCAGTCACAGTGTCCCCCTCCCCTCAGTCACCGTGTCCCCCTCCCCTCAGTCACCGTGTCCCCCTCCCCTCAGTCACAGTGTCCCCCTCCCCTCAGTCACGTGTCCCCCTCCCCTCAGTCACAGTGTCCCCCTCCCCTCAGTCACCGTGTCCCCCTCCCCTCAGTCACAGTGCCCCCTCCCCTCAGTCACCGTGTCCCCCTCCCCTCAGTCACAGTGTCCCCCTCCCCTCAGTCACAGTGTCCCCCTCCCCTCAGTCACCGTGTCCCCCTCCCCTCAGTCACAGTGTCCCCCTCCCCTCAGTCACCGTGTCCCCCTCCCCTCAGTCACAGTGTCCCCCTCCCCTCAGTCACCGTGTCCCCCTCCCCTCAGTCACAGTGTCCCCCTCCCCTCAGTCACCGTGTCCCCCTCCCCTCAGTCACAGTGTCCCCCTCCCCTCAGTCACCGTGTCCCCCTCCCCTCAGTCACCATGTCCCCCTCCCCTCAGTCACAGTGTCCCACTCCCCTCAGTCACAGTGTCCCCCTCCCCTCAGTCACCGTGTCCCCCTCCCCTCAGTCACAGTGTCCCCCTCCCCTCAGTCACAGTGTCCCCCTCCCCTCAGTCACCGTGTCCCCCTCCCCTCAGTCACAGTGTCCCCCTCCCCTCAGTCACCGTGTCCCCCTCCCCTCAGTCACAGTGTCCCCCTCCCCTCAGTCACAGTGTCCCCCTCCCCTCAGTCACAGTGTCCCCCTCCCCTCAGTCACAGTGTCCCCCTCCCATCAGTCACCGTGTCCCCCTCCCATCAGTCACAGTGACCCCTCCCCTCAGTCACAGTGTCCCCCTCCCATCAGTCACCGTGTCCCCCTCCCCTCAGTCACAGTGTCCCCCTCCCCTCAGTCACCGTGTCCCCCTCCCCTCAGTCACCATGTCCCCCTCCCCTCAGTCACAGTGTCCCCCTCCCCTCAGTCACAGTGTCCCCCTCCCCTCAGTCACCGTGTCCCCCTCCCCTCAGTCACAGTGTCCCCCTCCCCTCAGTCACAGTGTCCCCCTCCCCTCAGTCACAGTGTCCCCCTCCCCTCAGTCACAGTGTCCCCCTCCCCTCAGTCACAGTGTCCCCCTCCCCTCAGTCACAGTGTCCCCCTCCCCTCAGTCACAGTGTCCCCCTCCCCTCAGTCACAGTGTCCCCCTCCCCTCAGTCACCGTGTCCCCCTCCCCTCAGTCACAGTGTCCCCCTCCCCTCAGTCACCGTGTCCCCCTCCCCTCAGTCACAGTGTCCCCCTCCCCTCAGTCACAGTGTCCCCCTCCCCTCAGTCACAGTGTCCCCCTCCCCTCAGTCACAGTGTCCCCCTCCCCTCAGTCACAGTATCCCCCTCCCCTCAGTCACAGTGTCCCCCTCCCCTCAGTCACAGTGTCCCCCTCCCCTCAGTCACAGTGTCCCCCTCCCCTCAGTCACCGTGTTCCCCTCCCCTCAGTCACAGTGTCCCCCTCCCCTCAGTCACAGTGTCCCACTCCCCTCAGTCACAGTGTCCCCCTCCCCTCAGTCACAGTGTCCCCCTCCCCTCAGTCACAGTGTCCCCCTCCCCTCAGTCACAGTGTCCCCCTCCCCTCAGTCACAGTGTCCCCACCCCTCAGTCACAGTGTCCCCCTCCCCTCAGTCACAGTGTCCCCCTCCCCTCAGTCACAGTGTCCCCCTCCCCTCAGTCACAGTGTCCCCCTCCCCTCAGTCACCGTGTCCCCCTCCCCTCAGTCACAGTGTCCCCCTCCCCTCAGTCACAGTGTCCCCCTCCCCTCAGTCACAGTGTCCCCCTCCCCTCAGTCACAGTGTCCCCCTCCCCTCAGTCACAGTGTCCCACTCCCCTCAGTCACAGTGTCCCCCTCCCCTCAGTCACCGTGTCCCCCTCCCATCAGTCACAGTGTCCCCCTCCCCTCAGTCACCGTGTCCCCCTCCCCTCAGTCACAGTGTCCCCCTCCCCTCAGTCACAGTGTCCCCCTCCCCTCAGTCACAGTGTCCCCCTCCCCTCAGTCACAGTGTCCCCCTCCCCTCAGTCGCCGTGTCCCCCTCCCATCAGTCACAGTGTCCCCCTCCCCTCAGTCACAGTGTCCCCCTCCCCTCAGTCACAGTGTCCCCCTCCCCTCAGTCACCGTGTCCCCCTCCCCTCAGTCACAGTGTCCCCCTCCCCTCAGTCACAGTGTCCCCCTCCCCTCAGTCACAGTGTCCCCCTCCCCTCAGTCACCCTGTCACCCTCCCCTCAGTCACCGTGTCCCCCTCCCCTCAGTCACAGTGTCCCCCTCCCCTCAGTCACCCTGTCCCCCTCCCCTCAGTCACCGTGTCCCCCTCCCCTCAGTCACAGTGTCCCCCTCCCCTCAGTCACAGTGTCCCCCTCCCCTCAGTCACAGTGTCCCCCTCCCCTCAGTCACAGTGTCCCCCTCCCCTCAGTCACAGTGTCCCCCTCCCCTCAGTCACAGTGTCCCCCTCCCCTCAGTCACAGTGTCCCCCTCCCCTCAGTCACAGTGTCCCCCTCCCCTCAGTCACCGTGTCCCCCTCCCCTCAGTCACAGTGTCCCCCTCCCCTCAGTCACCATGTCCCCCTCCCCTCAGTCACCGTGTCCCCCTCCCCTCAGTCACAGTGTCCCCCTCCCCTCAGTCACCGTGTCCCCCTCCCCTCAGTCACAGTGTCCCCCTCCCCTCAGTCACAGTGTCCCCCTCCCCTCAGTCACAGTGTCCCCCTCCCCTCAGTCACAGTGTCCCCCTCCCCTCAGTCACAGTGTCCCCCTCCCCTCAGTCACAGTGTCCCCCTCCCCTCAGTCACAGTGTCCCCCTCCCCTCAGTCACAGTGTCCCCCTCCCCTCAGTCACAGTGTCCCCCTCCCCTCAGTCACAGTGTCCCTCTCCCCTCAGTCACAGTGTCCCCCTCCCCTCAGTCACAGTGTCCCCCTCCCCTCAGTCACAGTGTCCCCCTCCCCTCAGTCACAGTGTCCCCCTCCCCTCAGTCACAGTGTCCCCCTCCCCTCAGTCACAGTGTCCCCCTCCCCTCAGTCACAGTGTCCCCCTCCCCTCAGTCACAGTGTCCCCTCTCCCCTCAGTCACAGTGTCCCCCTCCCCTCAGTCACAGTGTCCCCCTCCCCTCAGTCACAGTGTCCCCCTCCCCTCAGTCACAGTGTCCCCCTCCCCTCAGTCACAGTGTCCCCCTCCCCTCAGTCACCCTGTCCCCCTCCCCTCAGTCACCGTGTCCCCCTCCCCTCAGTCACAGTGTCCCCCTCCCCTCAGTCACAGTGTCCCCCTCCCCTCAGTCACAGTGTCCCCCTCCCCTCAGTCACAGTGTCCCCCTCCCCTCAGTCACCGTGTCCCCCTCCCCTCAGTCACAGTGTCCCCCTCCCCTCAGTCACAGTGTCCCCCTCCCCTCAGTCACAGTGTCCCCCTCCCCTCAGTCACCGTGTCCCCCTCCCCTCAGTCACAGTGTCCCCCTCCCCTCAGTCACAGTGTCCCCCTCCCCTCAGTCACAGTGTCCCCCTCCCCTCAGTCACAGTGTCCCCCTCCCCTCAGTCACAGTGTCCCCCTCCCATCAGTCACAGTGTCCCCCTCCCCTCAGTCACCGTGTCCCCCTCCCCTCAGTCACCGTGTCCCCTCCCCTCAGTCACAGTGTCCCCCTCCCCTCAGTCACAGTGTCCCCCTCCCCTCAGTCACAGTGTCCCCCTCCCCTCAGTCACAGTGTCCCCCTCCCCTCATTCGCAGTGTCCCCCTCCCCTCAGTCACAGTGTCCCCCTCCCCTCAGTCACAGTGTCCCCCTCCCCTCAGTCACCGTGTCCCCCTCCCCTCAGTCACAGTGTCCCCCTCCCCTCAGTCGCAGTGTCCCCCTCCCCTCAGTCACAGTGTCCCCCTCCCCTCAGTCACAGTGTCCCCCTCCCCTCAGTCACAGTGTCCCCCTCCACTCAGTCACAGTGTCCCCCTCCCCTCAGTCACAGTGTCCCCCTCCCCTCAGTCACAGTGTCCCCCTCCCCTCAGTCACAGTGTCCCCCTCCCCTCAGTCACAGTGTCCCCCTCCCCTCAGTCACCGTGTCCCCCTCCCATCAGTCACAGTGTCCCCCTCCCCTCAGTCACAGTGTCCCCCTCCCCTCAGTCACAGTGTCCCCCTCCCCTCAGTCACAGTGTCCCCCTCCCCTCAGTCACAGTGTCCCCCTCCCCTCAGTCGCCGTGTCCCCCTCCCATCAGTCACCGTGTCCCCCTCCCCTCAGTCACAGTGTCCCCCTCCCCTCAGTCGCCGTGTCCCCCTCCCCTCAGTCACAGTGTCCCCCTCCCCTCAGTCACAGTGTCCCCCTCCCCTCAGTCACAGTGTCCCCCTCCCCTCAGTCACAGTGTCCCCCTCCCCTCAGTCGCCGTGTCCCCCTCCCATCAGTCACCGTGTCCCCCTCCCCTCAGTCACAGTGTCCCCCTCCCCTCAGTCGCCGTGTCCCCCTCCCCTCAGTCACAGTGTCCCCCTCCCCTCAGTCACAGTGTCCCTCTCCCCTCAGTCACAGTGTCCCCCTCCCCTCAGTCACAGTGTCCCCCTCCCCTCAGTCACAGTGTCCCCCTCCCCTCAGTCACAGTGTCCCCCTCCCCTCAGTCACAGTGTCCCCCTCCCCTCAGTCACAGTGTCCCCCTCCCCTCAGTCACAGTGTCCCCCTCCCCTCAGTCACAGTGTCCCCCTCCCCTCAGTCACAGTGTCCCCCTCCCCTCAGTCACAGTGTCCCCCTCCCCTCAGTCACAGTGTCCCCCTCCCCTCAGTCACAGTGTCCCCCTCCCCTCAGTCACAGTGTCCCCCTCCCCTCAGTCACAGTGTCCCTCTCCCCTCAGTCACAGTGTCCCCCTCCCCTCAGTCACAGTGTCCCCCTCCCCTCAGTCACAGTGTCCCCCTCCCCTCAGTCACAGTGTCCCCCTCCCCTCAGTCACAGTGTCCCCCTCCCCTCAGTCACAGTGTCCCCCTCCCCTCAGTCACAGTGTCCCCCTCCCCTCAGTCACAGTGTCCCCCTCCCCTCAGTCACAGTGTCCCCCTCCCCTCAGTCACAGTGTCCCCCTCCCCTCAGTCACAGTGTCCCCCTCCCCTCAGTCACAGTGTCCCCCTCCCCTCAGTCACCGTGTCCCACTCCCCTCAGTCACAGTGTCCCCCTCCCCTCAGTCACAGTGTCCCACTCCCCTCAGTCACAGTGTCCCCCTCCCCTCAGTCACAGTGTCCCCCTCCCCTCAGTCACAGTGTCCCCCTCCCCTCAGTCACCGTGTCCCCCTCCCCTCAGTCACAGTGTCCCCTTCCCCTCAGTCACAGTGTCCCCCTCCCCTCAGTCACCGTGTCCCCTCCCCTCAGTCACAGTGTCCCCCTCCCCTCAGTCACAGTGTCCCCCTCCCCTCAGTCACAGTGTCCCCCCTCCCCTCAGTCACAGTGTCCCCCTCCCCTCAGTCACAGTGTCCCCCTCCCCTCAGTCACCATGTCCCCCTCCCCTCAGTCACAGTGTCCCCCTCCCCTCAGTCACAGTGTCCCCCTCCCCTCAGTCACAGTGTCCCCCTCCCCTCAGTCACCGTGTCCCCCTCCCCTCAGTCACAGTGTCCCACGCCCCTCAGTCACAGTGCCCCCCTCCCCTCAGTCACCAGTCCCCCTCCCCTCAGTCACAGTGTCCCCCTCCCCTCAGTCACAGTGTCCCCCTCCCCTCAGTCACAGTGTCCCCCTCCCCTCAGTCACAGTGTCCCCCTCCCCTCAGTCACAGTGTCCCCCTCCCCTCAGTCACCGTGTCCCCCTCCCCTCAGTCACAGTGTCCCCTCCCCTCAGTCACAGTGTCCCCCTCCCCTCAGTCACAGTGTCCCCCTCCCCTCAGTCACAGTGTCCCCCTCCCCTCAGTCACAGTGTCCCCCTCCCCTCAGTCACAGTGTCCCCCTCCCCTCAGTCACAGTGTCCCCCTCCCCTCAGTCACAGTGTCCCCCTCCCCTCAGTCACAGTGTCCCCCTCCCCTCAGTCACAGTGTCCCCCTCCCCTCAGTCACAGTGTCCCCCTCCCCTCAGTCACAGTGTCCCTCTCCCCTCAGTCACAGTGTCCCTCTCCCCTCAGTCACAGTGTCCCCCTCCCCTCAGTCACAGTGTCCCCCTCCCCTCAGTCACAGTGTCCCCCTCCCTCAGTCACAGTGTCCCCCTCCCCTCAGTCACAGTGTCCCCCTCCCCTCAGTCACAGTGTCCCTCTCCCCTCAGTCACAGTGTCCCCCTCCCCTCAGTCACAGTGTCCCCCTCCCCTCAGTCACAGTGTCCCCCTCCCCTCAGTCACAGTGTCCCCCTCCCCTCAGTCACAGTGTCCCCCTCCCCTCAGTCACAGTGTCCCCCTCCCCTCAGTCACAGTGTCCCACTCCCCTCAGTCACAGTGTCCCCCTCCCCTCAGTCACAGTGTCCCCCTCCCCTCAGTCACAGTGTCCCCCTCCCCTCAGTCACAGTGTCCCCCTCCCCTCAGTCACAGTGTCCCCCTCCCCTCAGTCGCCGTGTCCCCCTCCCATCAGTCACCGTGTCCCCCTCCCCTCAGTCACAGTGTCCCCCTCCCCTCAGTCACAGTGTCCCCCTCCCCTCAGTCACAGTGTCCCCCTCCCCTCAGTCACAGTGTCCCCCTCCCCTCAGTCACAGTGTCCCCCTCCCCTCAGTCACAGTGTCCCCCTCCCCTCAGTCACAGTGTCCCCCTCCCCTCAGTCACAGTGTCCCCCTCCCCTCAGTCACAGTGTCCCCCTCCCCTCAGTCACAGTGTCCCCCTCCCCTCAGTCACAGTGTCCCCCTCCCCCTCAGTCACAGTGTCCCCCTCCCCTCAGTCACAGTGTCCCCCTCCCATCAGTCACCGTGTCCCCCTCCCCTCAGTCACAGTGTCCCCCTCCCCTCAGTCACAGTGTCCCCCTCCCCTCAGTCACAGTGACCCCTCCCCTCAGTCACCATGTCCCCCTCCCCTCAGTCACCGTGTCCCCCTCCCCTCAGTCACAGTGTCCCCCTCCCCTCAGTCACAGTGTCCCCCTCCCCTCAGTCACAGTGTCCCCCTCCCCTCAGTCACCGTGTCCCCCTCCCCTCAGTCACAGTGTCCCCCTCCCCTCAGTCACAGTGTCCCCCTCCCCTCAGTCGCCGTGTCCCCCTCCCCTCAGTCACAGTGTCCCCCTCCCCTCAGTCACAGTGTCCCCCTCCCCACAGTCACAGTGTCCCCCTCCCCTCAGTCACCGTGTCCCCCTCCCCTCAGTCACAGTGTCCCCCTCCCCTCAGTCACAGTGTCCCCCTCCCCTCAGTCACAGTGTCCCCCTCCCCTCAGTCACAGTGTCCCCCTCCCCTCAGTCACCGTGTCCCCCTCCCCTCAGTCACAGTGTCCCCCTCCCCTCAGTCGCCGTGTCCCCCTCCCCTCAGTCACAGTGTCCCCCTCCCCTCAGTCACAGTGTCCCCTCCCCTCAGTCACAGTGTCCCCCTCCCCTCAGTCACAGTGTCCCCCTCCCCTCAGTCACCATGTCCCCCTCCCCTCAGTCACAGTGTCCCCCTCCCCTCAGTCACCATGTCCCCCTCCCCTCAGTCACAGTGTCCCCCTCCCCTCAGTCACCGTGTCCCCCTCCCCTCAGTCACCATGTCCCCCTCCCCTCAGTCACAGTGTCCCCCTCCCCTCAGTCACCATGTCCCCCTCCCCTCAGTCACAGTGTCCCCTCCCCTCAGTCACCGTGTCCCCCTCCCCTCAGTCACAGTGTCCCCTCCCCTCAGTCACAGTGTCCCCCTCCCCTCAGTCACAGTGTCCCCCTCCCCTCAGTCACCATGTCCCCCTCCCCTCAGTCACCGTGTCCCCCTCCCCTCAGTCACAGTGTCCCCCTCCCCTCAGTCACAGTGTCCCCCTCCCCTCAGTCACAGTGTCCCCCTCCCCTCAGTCACAGTGTCCCTCTCCCCTCAGTCACCGCGTCCCCCTCCCCCCAGTCACAGTGTCCCCCTCCCCTCAGTCACAGTGTCCCCCTCCCCTCAGTCACAGTGTCCCCCTCCCCTCAGTCACAGTGTCCCCCTCCCCTCAGTCACAGTGTCCCCCTCCCCTCAGTCACCATGTCCCCCTCCCCTCAGTCACCGTGTCCCCCTCCCCTCAGTCACAGTGTCCCCCTCCCCTCAGTCACAGTGTCCCCCTCCCCTCAGTCACAGTGTCCCCCTCCCCTCAGTCACAGTGTCCCCCTCCCCTCAGTCACAGTGTCCCCCTCCCCTCAGTCACCATGTCCCCCTCCCCTCAGTCACAGTGTCCCCCTCCCCTCAGTCACCATGTCCCCCTCCCCTCAGTCACAGTGTCCCCCTCCCCTCAGTCACAGTGTCCCCTCCCCTCAGTCACAGTGTCCCCCTCCCCTCAGTCACAGTGTCCCCCTCCCCTCAGTCACCATGTCCCCCTCCCCTCAGTCACAGTGTCCCCCTCCCCTCAGTCACAGTGTCCCCCTCCCCTCAGTCACAGTGTCCCCCTCCCCTCAGTCACAGTGTCCCCCTCCCCTCAGTCACAGTGTCCCCCTCCCCTCAGTCACAGTGTCCCCCTCCCCTCAGTCACAGTGTCCCCCTCCCCTCAGTCACAGTGTCCCCCTCCCCTCAGTCACAGTGTCCCCCTCCCCTCAGTCACAGTGTCCCCCTCCCCTCAGTCACCGTGTCCCCCTCCCCTCAGTCACAGTGTCCCCCTCCCCTCAGTCACAGTGTCCCCCTCCCCTCAGTCACCGTGTCCCCCTCCCCTCAGTCACAGTGTCCCCCTCCCCTCAGTCACAGTGTCCCCCTCCCCTCAGTCACAGTGTCCCCCTCCCCTCAGTCACAGTGTCCCCCTCCCCTCAGTCACAGTGTCCCCCTCCCCTCAGTCACAGTGTCCCCCTCCCCTCAGTCACAGTGTCCCCCTCCCCTCAGTCACAGTGTCCCCCTCCCCTCAGGCACAGTGTCCCCCTCCCCTCAGTCACAGTGTCCCCCTCCCCTCAGTCACAGTGTCCCCCTCCCCTCAGTCGCCGTGTCCCCCTCCCCTCAGTCCCCATGCATGGCTCCCCCGATCCCCGCGCCCCTGTCAGACCCCGGGCCCCGCACCCCCCTCAGTCCACGGGCCCCGCTCACACCTCAGTCCCCTCCTCCCGCTCCCACCTCGGTCCCCTCTTCCTAACCCCCCTCAGTCCCTTCCTCCCAAACCCCCTCAGTCCCCTCCTCCTGACCCCTCGGACCCCACAGTCACTGCGCTCAACTACCCGCTCCCCTCAGTCACTGCAGGCCTTGCCCCTCCCCTGAGTCTCCAGACCCCCGCTTCCCTCGGTCCTAGCGCCCTCCCACACCTCGGTCCCCGCGGCCCGCTATCCCCCTCAGTCTCTGGACCCCGTTCTCCCTCCTCGGTCTCCGGACCCCGCTCCTCCCCTCAGTCTCCGGGCCGAGCTCCCCACACAGTCTCCTAATCCCACACTGATCGGTTCCCTTGAGTGTATAGATTGTACCCAACAATATCCACACCTGAGGCTGCAGACCCCGCTGGGATAGTGGATGGATGGTCAGTGGGTTCTCGAGTCGATTGTTCCTCGGGTCCCTGAGTTGGGGATGTCTCTGGATCTGTAATAAAGGAAGAGAGACACGGGAGAGTGCGGAGTGAGGAACAGAACTGGGCATCAGGCAGATACAGGAGTATGGAGAATGTCAGACACCTGTCTTTATTTAAACCCTAATACACCACTCACACAATGTTCAGTCACTGCATCCAACTTCCCTCGGTCCCTCCTCCAGCCCCCTCGGTCCTCTCCTCTCACCCCCTCGGTCCCCTCCTCACGCGCTCCCTCGGTCCTCATCTCACACGCCCCCTCGATCCCATCCTCCCACCCCCTCGGTCTCCTCATCCCGAACCCCTCGCTCCCCTCCTCACGCGCCCTCTCAGTCCTCTCATCACACACCCCCTCGGTCCCCACAGTCACTGCGCTCCACTACCCGCTCCCCTCAGTCCCCGCTCCCCTCAGTCACTGCAGTCCTTGCCCGTCCCGAGTCCCCGGACCCTGGTCACCCTCGGTCCTGCGCCCCTCCCCCCTCGGTCCCTGGGCCCCGCTCCCCCCTCGTTCACCGCGCCCCGCTCCCCTTCGGCCCCCGTACCCCTCCCGCCCCACTCCCCACTCAATCCTCGAGCCCCACTCCCTCCCTCCGTCCCCGGACCCCGCTCTCCCCCTCCCTCCATCCCCGGATCCTGCTCCCCCCCTCCGTCGCTGCACCCCGCTCCCCTCAGTCACTGCGCCCTGCTCCCCTCAGACCATAATATGGTAGAATTCTTCATTAAGGTGGAGAGTGACACAGTTAATTCAGAGACTAGGGTCCTGAACTTAAGGAAAGGTAACTTCGACGGTATGAGACGTGAATTGACTAGGACAGACTGGTGAATGATACATAAAGGGTTGACGGTGGATTGCCAATGGCAAACATTTAAAGATCACATGGATGAACTTCAACAATTGTACATCCCTGTCTCGCGTAAAAATAAAAAGGGGAAGGTGGCTCCACCGTGGCTTACAAGGGAAATTAGGGATAGTGTTAAATCCAAGGAAGAAGTTTATAAAATGGCCAAAAAAAAGCAGCAAACCTGAGGACTGGGAGAAATTTAGAATTCAGCAGAGGAGGACAAAGGGTTTAATTGGGAGGGGGAAAATAGAGTATGAGAGGAAGCTTGCCGGGAACATAAAAACTGACTGCAAAATATTCTATAGATATGTGAAGAGAAAAAGATTAGTGAAGGCAAATGTGGGTCCCTTACAGTCAGAACCAGGTGAATTTATAATGGGGAACAAAGAAATGGCAGACCAATTGAACAAATACTTTGGTTCTGTCTTCACGAAGGAAGACACAAATAACGTTCCCGAAATACTAGGGGTTTGAGGGTCTAGCGAGAAGTAGGAACCTGTAGCAAATTGTGTTGGGAAAATTGATGGGATTGAGGGCCAATAAATCCCCAGGGCCTGATAGTTTGCATCCCAGAGTACTTAAGGAAGTGGCCCTAAAAATAGTGGATGCATTGGTGGTCATTTTCCAACATTCTATTGTTTCTGGATCAGTTCCTATGGACTGGAGAGTAGCTAATGTAACAACACTTTTTAAAAAAGGAGGGAGAGAGAAAACAGGGAATTATAGACCAGTCAGCCTGACATCGGTGGTGTGGAAAATGTTGGAATCAATTATTAAAGATGTAATAGCAGCACATTTGGAAAGCAGTGACAGGATCGGTCCAAGTTAGCATGGATTTATGAAAGGGACATCATGCTTGACAAATTTTATAGAATTTTTTAAGGAAGTAACTAATAGAGTGGACAGGGGGGAGCCAGTGGATGTGGTGTATTTGGACTTTCAAAAGGCTTTTGACAAGGTCCCACACAAGAGATTAGTGTGCAAAGTTAAAGCACATGGTGCTGGGGGTAATGTACTGACGTGGATAGAGAACTGGTTGGCAGACAGGAAGCAAAGAGTGGGAATAAACGGGTCCTTTTCAGAATAGCAGGCAGTGACTAGTGGGGTACCACAAGGTTCAGTGCTGGGTCCCCAGCTATTTACAATATACATTAATGATTTAGGTGAAGGAATTGAATGTAATATCTCCAAATTTGCAGATGACACTAAGCTGAGTGGCGGTGTGAGTTGTGAGGAGGATGCCAAGAGGGTGACTTGGACAGGTTAGGTGAGTGGGCAAATACATGGCAGATGCGGTATAATGTTGATAAATGTGAGGTTATCTACTTTGTTGGTAATAACAGTAATGGTGACAGATTAGCAAAATGGGAGGTGCAACGAGACCTGGGTATCATGGTACATCAGTCATTGAAAGTTGACATACAGGTACAGCAGGCCGTGAAGAAGGCAAATGGCTTGTTGGCCTTCATAACAAGAGGATGTGAGTATAGGAGCAGGGAGGTCTTACTACAGTTGTACAGGGTCTTGGTGAGGCTAAACCTTGAATATTGTGTACAGTTTTGGTCTCCAAAATGAGGAAGGACATTCTTGCTATTGAGCGACTGCAGCGAAGGTTCACCAGATTGATTCCCGGGATGGCAGGACTGACATATGAAGAAAGATTGGATCGACTAGGCTTATATTCACTGGAATTTAGAAGAATGAGAGGGGATCTCATAGAAACATATACAATTCTGACGGGATTGGACAGGTGAGATGCAGGAAGAATGTTCCCGATGTTGCGGAAATCCAGAACCAGGGGACACAGTCTAAGGATAAGAGGTAAGCCATTTAGGACCGAGATGAGGAGAAACTTCTTCACTCAGAGAGTTGTGAGCCTGTGGAACCACAGAAAGTTGATGAGGCCAGTTCGTTAGATATATTCAAAAGGGAGTTAGATGTGGCCCTTATGGCTAAAGGGATCAAGAGGTATGGAGAGAAAGCAGGAATGGGGTACTGAAGTTGCATGATCAGCCATGATCTTATTGAATGGTGGTTCAGGCTCAAAGGGCTGAATGGCCTACTCCTGCACCTATTTTCTATGTTTCTATGATTCTATGTTTCTCAGTCCCTGAACCCCGCTCCCCCCCTCCGTCCCCGGATCCCGCTCCCCCCCCTCAGTCTCCGGACCCCGCTCCCCACCTCAGTCTCCGGACCCCGCTCCCCCCTCAGTCCCCGGGCCCCGCTCCCCCCTCAGTCTCCGGACCCCGCTCCCCCCTCAGTCTCCGGACCCCGCTCCCCCCTCAGTCTCCGGGCCGAGCTCCCCACACAGTCTCCTAATCCCACACTGATCGGTTCCCTTGAGTGTATAGATTGTACCCAACAATATCCACACCTGAGGCTGCAGACCCCGCTGGGATAGTGGATGGATGGTCAGTGGGTTCTCGAGTTGATTGTTCCTCGGGTCCCTGAGTTGGGGATGTCTCTGGATCTGTAATAAAGGAAGAGAGACACGGGAGAGTGCGGAGTGAGGAACAGAACTGGGCATCAGGCAGATACAGGAGTATGGAGAATGTCAGACACCTGTCTTTATTTAAACCCTAATACACCACTCACACAATGTTCAGTCACTGCATCCAACTTCCCTCGGTCCCTCCTCCAGCCCCCTCGGTCCTCTCCTCTCACCCCCTCGGTCCCCTCCTCACGCGCTCCCTCGGTCCTCATCTCACACGCCCCCTCGATCCCATCCTCCCACCCCCTCGGTCTCCTCATCCCGAACACCTCGCTCCCCTCCTCACGCGCCCTCTCAGTCCTCTCATCACACACCCCCTCGGTCCCCACAGTCACTGCGCTCCACTACCCGCTCCCCTCAGTCCCCGCTCCCCTCAGTCACTGCAGTCCTTGCCCGTCCCGAGTCCCCGGACCCTGGTCACCCTCGGTCCTGCGCCCCTCCCCCCTCGGTCCCTGGGCCCCGCTCCCCCCTCGTTCACCGCGCCCCGCTCCCCTTCGGCCCCCGTACCCCTCCCGCCCCACTCCCCACTCAATCCTCGAGCCCCACTCCCTCCCTCCGTCCCCGGACCCCGCTCTCCCCCTCCCTCCATCCCCGGATCCTGCTCCCCCCCTCCGTCGCTGCACCCCGCTCCCCTCAGTCACTGCGCCCTGCTCCCCTCAGACCATAATATGGTAGAATTCTTCATTAAGGTGGAGAGTGACACAGTTAATTCAGAGACTAGGGTCCTGAACTTAAGGAAAGGTAACTTCGACGGTATGAGACGTGAATTGACTAGGACAGACTGGCGAATGATACATAAAGGGTTGATGGTGGATTGCCAATGGCAAACATTTAAAGATCACATGGATGAACTTCAACAATTGTACATCCCTGTCTCGCGTAAAAATAAAAAGGGGAAGGTGGCTCCACCGTGGCTTACAAGGGAAATTAGGGATAGTGTTAAATCCAAGGAAGAAGTTTATAAAATGGCCAAAAAAAAGCAGCAAACCTGAGGACTGGGAGAAATTTAGAATTCAGCAGAGGAGGACAAAGGGTTTAATTGGGAGGGGGAAAATAGAGTATGAGAGGAAGCTTGCCGGGAACATAAAAACTGACTGCAAAATATTCTATAGATATGTGAAGAGAAAAAGATTAGTGAAGGCAAATGTGGGTCCCTTACAGTCAGAACCAGGTGAATTTATAATGGGGAACAAAGAAATGGCAGACCAATTGAACAAATACTTTGGTTCTGTCTTCACGAAGGAAGACACAAATAACGTTCCCGAAATACTAGGGGTTTGAGGGTCTAGCGAGAAGTAGGAACCTGTAGCAAATTGTGTTGGGAAAATTGATGGGATTGAGGGCCAATAAATCCCCAGGGCCTGATAGTTTGCATCCCAGAGTACTTAAGGAAGTGGCCCTAAAAATAGTGGATGCATTGGTGGTCATTTTCCAACATTCTATTGTTTCTGGATCAGTTCCTATGGACTGGAGAGTAGCTAATGTAACAACACTTTTTAAAAAAGGAGGGAGAGAGAAAACAGGGAATTATAGACCAGTCAGCCTGACATCGGTGGTGTGGAAAATGTTGGAATCAATTATTAAAGATGTAATAGCAGCACATTTGGAAAGCAGTGACAGGATCGGTCCAAGTTAGCATGGATTTATGAAAGGGACATCATGCTTGACAAATTTTATAGAATTTTTTAAGGAAGTAACTAATAGAGTGGACAGGGGGGAGCCAGTGGATGTGGTGTATTTGGACTTTCAAAAGGCTTTTGACAAGGTCCCACACAAGAGATTAGTGTGCAAAGTTAAAGCACATGGTGCTGGGGGTAATGTACTGACGTGGATAGAGAACTGGTTGGCAGACAGGAAGCAAAGAGTGGGAATAAACGGGTCCTTTTCAGAATAGCAGGCAGTGACTAGTGGGGTACCACAAGGTTCAGTGCTGGGTCCCCAGCTATTTACAATATACATTAATGATTTAGGTGAAGGAATTGAATGTAATATCTCCAAATTTGCAGATGACACTAAGCTGAGTGGCGGTGTGAGTTGTGAGGAGGATGCCAAGAGGGTGACTTGGACAGGTTAGGTGAGTGGGCAAATACATGGCAGATGCGGTATAATGTTGATAAATGTGAGGTTATCTACTTTGTTGGTAATAACAGTAATGGTGACAGATTAGCAAAATGGGAGGTGCAACGAGACCTGGGTATCATGGTACATCAGTCATTGAAAGTTGACATACAGGTACAGCAGGCCGTGAAGAAGGCAAATGGCTTGTTGGCCTTCATAACAAGAGGATGTGAGTATAGGAGCAGGGAGGTCTTACTACAGTTGTACAGGGTCTTGGTGAGGCTAAACCTTGAATATTGTGTACAGTTTTGGTCTCCAAAATGAGGAAGGACATTCTTGCTATTGAGCGACTGCAGCGAAGGTTCACCAGATTGATTCCCGGGATGGCAGGACTGACATATGAAGAAAGATTGGATCGACTAGGCTTATATTCACTGGAATTTAGAAGAATGAGAGGGGATCTCATAGAAACATATACAATTCTGACGGGATTGGACAGGTGAGATGCAGGAAGAATGTTCCCGATGTTGCGGAAATCCAGAACCAGGGGACACAGTCTAAGGATAAGAGGTAAGCCATTTAGGACCGAGATGAGGAGAAACTTCTTCACTCAGAGAGTTGTGAGCCTGTGGAACCACAGAAAGTTGATGAGGCCAGTTCGTTAGATATATTCAAAAGGGAGTTAGATGTGGCCCTTATGGCTAAAGGGATCAAGAGGTATGGAGAGAAAGCAGGAATGGGGTACTGAAGTTGCATGATCAGCCATGATCTTATTGAATGGTGGTTCAGGCTCAAAGGGCTGAATGGCCTACTCCTGCACCTATTTTCTATGTTTCTATGATTCTATGTTTCTCAGTCCCTGAACCCCGCTCCCCCCCTCCGTCCCCGGAACCCGCTCCCCCCCCTCAGTCCCCGGACCCCGCTCCCCACCTCAGTCTCCGGACCCCGCTCCCCCCTCAGTCCCCGGGCCCCGCTCCCCCCTCAGTCTCCGGACCCCGCTCCCCCCTCAGTCTCCGGACCCCGCTCCCCCCTCAGTCTCCGGACCCCGCTCCCCCCTCAGTCTCCGGATCCCGCTCCCCCATCAGTCTCCGGACCCCGCTCCCCCCTCAATCCCCTAATCCCACACTGATCGGTTCCCTTGAGGGAACAGTGTGTATAGATTGTACCCAACAATACCCATACCTGAGGCTGAAGACCCCGCTGGGATCCTGGATGAACGGTCAGTGGATTCTTGAGTCAATTGTTCCCAGGTTGTGGCTGTCTCTGAATCTGTAATAAAGGGAGAGGGACATGGGAGAGTGCAGAGTGGGAACTCCAGAACAGGTCAGTACGGTGATCGTCAGATACCCGTCTTTATATAATCCCTCATCATCGGACCCCTCTCCCCTCAGTCCCCGCTCCCCTCAGTCCCCGCTCCCCTCAGTCCACGCTCCTCTCAGTCACTGCAGTCCTTGCCCCTTCCCTGAGTCCCCGGCCCGTCGTCACCCTCGGTCCCCGCGCCCCTCCCCCACTCGGTCCCTGGGCCCCGCTCCCCTTCTGTCCCCGCGCCCCTCCCCCCCTAGGTCCCTGGGCCTGGCTACCCCCTCGTTCACCGCGCCCTGCTCCCCTTCGGCCCCCATGCCCCTCCCACCCCGCTCCCCACTCGGTCCCCAGGCCCCGCTCCCCCCTCAGTCCTCGGGCCCCACTCCCTCCGTCCATCCCCGGATCCTGCTCCCCCCCTCAGTCACTGCACCCCGCTCCCCTCAGTCGCTGCGCCCTGCTCCCCTCAGACCATAAAATGGTAGAATTCTTCATTAAGGTGGAGAGTGACACAGTTCATTCAGAGACTAGGGTCCTGAACTTAAGGAAAGGTAACTTCGACGGTATGAGACGTGAATTGACTAGGACAGACTGGTGAATGATACATAAAGGGTTGACGGTGGATTGCCAATGGCAAACATTAAAAGATCACATGGATGAACTTCAACAATTGTACATCCCTGTCTAGCGTAAAAATAAAAAGGGGAAGGTGGCTCCACCGTGGCTTGCAAGGGAAATTAGGGATAGTGTTAAATCCAAGGAAGAAGCTTATAAAATGGCCAAAAAAAGCAGCAAACCTGAGGACTGGGAGAAATTTAGAATTCAGCAGAGGAGGACAAAGGGTTTAATTGGGAGGGGGAAAATAGAGTATGAGAGGAAGCTTGCCGGGAACATGAAAACTGACTGCAAAATATTCTATAGATATGTGAAGAGAAAAAGATTAGTGAAGACAAATGTGGGTCCCTTACAGTCAGAATCAGGTGAATTTATAATGGGGAACAAAGAAATGGCAGACCAATTGAACAAATACTTTGGTTCTGTCTTCACGAAGGAAGACACAAATAACCTTCCCGAAATACTAGGGGTTCGAGGGTCTAGCGAGAAGTAGGAACCTGTAGCAAATTGTGAGGAAAATTGATGGGATTGAGGGCCAATAAATCCACAGGGCCTGATAGTTTGCATCCCAGAGTACTTAAGGAAGTGGTCCGAAAAATAATGGATGCATTGGTGGTCATTTTCCAACATTCTAGCGTTTCTGGATCAGTTCCTATGGACTGGAGAGTAGCTAATGTAACACCACTTTTTAAAAAAGGAGGGAGAAAGAAAACAGGAAATTATAGACCGGTTAACCTGACATCGGTGGTGTGGAAAATGTTGGAATCAATTATTAAAGATGTAATAGCAGCACATTTGGAAAGCAGTGACAGGATCGGTCTAAGTTAGCATGGATTTATGAAAGGGAAATCATGCTTGACAAATTTTCTAGAATTTTTGAGGAAGTAACTAATAGAGTGGACAGGGGGGAGCCAGTGGATGTGGTGTATTTGGACTTTCAAAAGGCTTTTGACAAGGTTCCACACAAGAGATTAGTGTGCAAAATTAAAGTACATGGTGTTGGGGTTAATGTACTGACGTGGATAGAGAACTGGTTGGCAGACAGGAAGCAAAGAGTGGGAATAAACGGGTCCTTTTCAGAATAGCAGGCAGTGACTAGTGGGGTACCACAAGGTTCAGTGCTGGGACCCCAGCCATTTACAATATACATTAATGATTTAGGCGAAGGAATTGAATGTAGTATCTCCAAATTTGCAGATGACACTAAGCTGAGTGGCGGTTTGAGCTGTGAGGAGGATGCCAAGAGGGTGACTTGGACAGGTTAGGTGAGTGGGAAAATATATGGCAGATGCGGTATAATGTAGATAAATGTGAGGTTATCCACTTTGTTGGTAATAACAGTAATGGTGACAGATTAGCAAAATGGGAGGCGCAACGAGACCTGGGTATCATGGTACATCAGTCATTGAAAGTTGACATACAGGTACAGCAGGCGGTGAAGAAGGCAAATGGCTTGTTGGCCTTCATAACAAGAGGATGTGAGTATAGGAGCAGGGAGGTCTTACTACAGTTGTACAGGGTCTTGGTGAGGCTAAACCTTGAATATTGTGTACAGTTTTGGTCTCCAAATCTGAGGAAGGACATTCTTGCTATTGAGCGACTGCAGCGAAGGTTCACCAGATTGATTCCCGGGATGGCAGGACTGACATATGAAGAAAAATTGGATCGACTAGGCTTATATTCACTGGAATTTAGAAGAATGAGAGGGGATCTCATAGAAACATATACAATTCTGACGGGATTGGACAGGTGAGATGCAGGAAGAATGTTCCCGATGTTGGGGAAATCCAGAACCAGGGGACACAGTCCGAGGATAAGAGGAAAGCCATTTAGGACCAAGATGAGGAGAAACTTCTTCACTCAGAGAGTTGTGAGCCTGTGGAACCACAGAAAGTTCATGAGGCCAGTTCGTTCGATATATTCAAAAGGGAGTTAGATGTGGCCCTTATGGCTAAAGGGATCAAGAGGTATGGAGAGAAAGCAGGAATGGGGTACTGAAGTTGCATGATCAGCCATGATCTTATTGAATGGTGGTTCAGGCTCAAAGGGCTGAATGGCCTACTCCTGCACCTATTTTCTATGTTTCTATGATTCTATGTTTCTCAGTCCCTGAACCCCGCTCCCCCCCTCCGTCCCCGGATCCCGCTCCCCCCTCAGTCCCCGGACCCCGCTCCCCGTCCTCAGTCTCTGGACCCCTCTCCCCCATCGGTCTCTGGACCCAGCTCCCCGCTCACTCCCATAATCCCACACTGATCAGTTCCCTTGAGGGAACAGTGTGTATAGATTGTACCCAACAATACCCATACCTGAGGCTGAAGACCCCGCTGGGATCGTGGATGAACGGTCAGTGGATTCTTGAGTCGATTGTTCCCGAGTTGTGGCTGTCTCTGAATCTGTAATAAAGGGAGAGGGACATGGGAGAGTGCAGAGTGGAATCTCCAGAACAGGTCAGTACGGTGATCGTCAGATACCCGTCTTTATATAATCCTCATCATCGGACCCCACTCCCCTTGGTCCCCACTCCCCTCACACCCCGCACCCCTCTCCCCTCACTCCCCGCTCCCCTCACTCCCCGCGCCCCGCTCCCCTCACTCCCCGCTCCCCTCAGTCCCCGCGCCCCGCTCCCTTCAGATCCCGCTCCCCTCAATCCCCGCTCCCCTCACTCCCCGCGCCCCGCTCCCCTCAGTCCCCGCTCCCCTCTGTCCCCGCTTCCATCAGTCAATGCAGCCCTTGCGCCTCTCCTGAGTGTCCAGACCCCCGCTTCCCTCGGTCCCAGCGCCCCTCCCAGCCTCGGTCCCCACAGCCCGCGCAACTCCCTCAGTCCCTGGACCCCACTCCCCCCTCAGTCTCCGGACCCCGCTCCCCCCTCAGTCTCCGGACCCCGCTCCCCCCTCAGTCTCCGGACCCCGCTCCCCCCTCAGTCTCCGGACCCCGCTCCCCCCCTCAGTCTCCGGACCCCGCTCCTCCCTCAGTCTCCGGACCCCACTCCCCCCTCAGTCTCCGGACCCCGCTCCCCCCTCAGTCTCCGGACCCCGCTCCCTCCTCAGTCTCCGGACCCCGCTCCCCCCCTCAGTCTCCGGACCCCGCTCCCCCATCAGTGTCCGGACCCCACTCCCCGCTCAGTCTCCGGAACCCGCTCCCCCCTCAGTCTCCGGACCCCGCTCCCCCATCAGTCTCCGGACCCCGCTCCCCCCTCAATCCCCGTATCCCACACTGATCGGTTCCCTTGAGTGAACAGTGTGTATAGATTGTACCCAACAATACCCATACCTGAGGCTGAAGACCCCGCTGGGATCGTGGATGAACGATCAGTGGATTCTTGAGTCGATTGTTCCCGAGTTGTGGCTGTCTCTGAATCTGTAATAAAGGGAGAGGGACATGGGAGAGTGCAGAGTGGGAACTCCAGAACAGGTCAGTACGGTGATTGTCAGATACCCGTCTTTATATAATCCCTCATCATCGAACCCCACTCCCCTTGGTCCCCGCTCCCCTCGGTCCCCGCTCCCCTCAGTCCCCGCTCCCCTCAGTCCCCGCTCCCCTCAGTCCACGCTCCTCTCAGTCACTGCAGTCCTTGCCCCTTCCCTGAGTCCCCGGCCCGTCGTCACCCTCGGTCCACGCGCCCCTCCCTCCTCGGTCCCTGGGCCCCGCTCCCCTTCTGTCCCCGCGCCCCTCCCCCCCTAGGTCCCTGGGCCCGGCTACCCCCTCGTTCACCGCGCCCTGCTCCCCTTCGGCCCCCATGCCCCTCCCACCCCGCTCCCCACTCGGTCCCCAGGCCCCGCTCCCCCCTCAGTCCTCGGGCCCCACTCTCTCCGTCCATCCCCGGATCCTGCTCCCCCCCTCAGTCACTGCACCCCACTCCCCTCAGTCACTGCGCCCTGCTCCCTTCAGACCATAAAATGGTAGAATAATTCATTAAGATGGAGAGTGACACAGTTAATTCAGAGACTAGGGTCCTGAACTTAAGGAAAGGTAACTTCGACGGTATGAGACGTGAATTGACTAGGACAGACTGGTGAATGATACATAAAGGGTTGACGGTGGATTGCCAATGGCAAACATTAAAAGATCACATGGATGAACTTCAACAATTGTACATCCCTGTCTCGCGTAAAAATAAAAAGGGGAAGGTGGCTCCACCGTGGCTTACAAGGGAAATTAGGGATAGTGTTAAATCTAAGGAAGAAGCTTATAAAATGGCCAAAAAACGCAGCAAACCTGAGGACTGGGAGAAATTTAGAATTCAGCAGAGGAGGACAAAGGGTTTAATTGGGAGGGGGAAAATAGAGTATGAGAGGAAGCTTTCCGGGAACATGAAAACTGACTGCAAAAACTTCTATGGATATGTGAAGAGAAAAAGATTAGAGAAGACAAATGTGGTTCCCTTACAGTCAGAATCAGGTGAATTTATAATGGGGAACAAAGAAATGGCAGACCAGTTGAACAAATACTTTGGTTCTGTCTTCACGAAGGAAGACACAAATAACCTTCCCGAAATACTAGGGGTTCGAGGGTCTAGCGAGAAGTAGGAACCTGTAGCAAATTGTGAGGAAAATTGATGGGATTGAGGGCCAATAAATCCCCAGGGCCTGATAGTTTGCATCCCAGAGTACTTAAGGAAGTGGTCCGAAAAATAATGGATGCATTGGTGGTCATTTTCCAACATTCTAGCGTTTCTGGATCAGTTCCTATGGACTGGAGAGTAGCTAATGTAACACCACTTTTTAAAAAAGGAGGGAGAAAGAAAACAGGAAATTATAGACCGGTTAACCTGACATCGGTGGTGTGGAAAATGTTGGAATCAATTATTAAAGATGTAATAGCAGCACATTTGGAAAGCAGTGACAGGATCGGTCTAAGTTAGCATGGATTTATGAAAGGGAAATCATGCTTGACAAATTTTCTAGAATTTTTGAGGAAGTAACTAATAGAGTGGACAAGGGGGAGCCAGTGGATGTGGTGTATTTGGATTTTCAAAAGGCTTTTGACAAGGTTCCACACAAGAGATTAGTGTGCAAAATTAAAGTACATGGTGTTGGGGTTAATGTACTGACGTGGATAGAGAACTGGTTGGCAGACAGGAAGCAAAGAGTGGGAATAAACGGGTCCTTTTCAGAATAGCAGGCAGTGACTAGTGGGGTACCGCAAGGTTCAGTGCTGGGACCCCAGCCATTTACAATATACATTAATGATTTAGGCGAAGGAATTGAATGTAGTATCTCCAAATTTGCAGATGACACTAAGCTGAGTGGTGGTTTGAGCTGTGAGGAGGATGCCAAGAGGGTGACTTGGACAGGTTAGGTGAGTGGGAAAATATATGGCAGATGCGATATAATGTAGATAAATGTGAGGTTATCCACTTTGTTGGTAATAACAGTAATGGTGACAGATTAGCAAAATGGGAGGCGCAACGAGACCTGGGTATCATGGTACATCAGTCACTGAAAGTTGACATACAGGTACAGCAGGCGGTGAAGAAGGCAAATGGCTTGTTGGCCTTCATAACAAGAGGATGTGAGTATAGGAGCAGGGAGGTCTTACTACAGTTGTACAGGGTCTTGGTGAGGCTAAACCTTGAATATTGTGTACAGTTTTGGTCTCCAAATCTGAGGAAGGACATTCTTGCTATTGAGCGACTGCAGCGAAGGTTCACCAGATTGATTCCCGGGATGGCAGGACTGACATATGAAGAAAGATTGGATCGACTAGGCTTATATTCACTGGAATTTAGAAGAATGAGAGGGGATCTCATAGAAACATATACAATTCTGACGGGATTGGACAGGTGAGATGCAGGAAGAATGTTCCCGATGTTGGGGAAATCCAGAACCAGGGGACACAGTCCGAGGATAAGAGGAAAGCCATTTAGGACCAAGATGAGGAGAAACTTCTTCACTCAGAGAGTTGTGAGCCTGTGGAACCACAGAAAGTTCATGAGGCCAGTTCGTTCGATATATTCAAAAGGGAGTTAGATGTGGCCCTTATGGCTAAAGGGATCAAGAGGTATGGAGAGAAAGCAGGAATGGGGTACTGAAGTTGCATGATCAGCCATGATCTTATTGAATGGTGGTTCAGGCTCAAAGGGCTGAATGGCCTACTCCTGCACCTATTTTCTATGTTTCTATGATTCTATGTTTCTCAGTCCCTGAACCCCGCTCCCCCCCTCCGTCCCCGGATCCCGCTCCCCCCCTCAGTCCCCGGACCCCGCTCCCCGTCCTCAGTCTCTGGACCCCTCTCCCCCATCGGTCTCTGGACCCAGCTCCCCGCTCACTCCCATAATCCCACACTGATCAGTTCCCTTGAGGGAACAGTGTGTATAGATTGTACCCAACAATACCCATACCTGAGGCTGAAGACCCCGCTGGGATCGTGGATGAACGGTCAGTGGATTCTTGAGTCGATTGTTCCCGAGTTGTGGCTGTCTCTGAATCTGTAATAAAGGGAGAGGGACATGGGAGAGTGCAGAGTGGGAACTCCAGAACAGGTCAGTACGGTGATCGTCAGATACCCGTCTTTATATAATCCTCATCATCGGACCCCACTCCCCTCGGTCCATGCTCCCCTCAGTCCCCGGCCCCGCTCCCCTTGGTCCCCTCCTCCCGCACCCCACCCCCGTCGGCCCACTCCTCCCCGCCCCCCTCGGTCCCCTCCCCCATCTGTCTCCGGGCCCCGCTCTCCCCTCAGTCCTCGCTCCCCTCAGTCCCCGCTCCCCTCAGTCCCCGCTCCTCCCTCGGTCCCCGCTCCCCTCCATCACTGCTCCCCGCTCCCCTCCATCCCCGCGTCACCCCCTCAGGCACTGCACCTGATTCCCCTCAATCTCCAGGACCCGCTCCCCCCTCAGTCCCCGGGCCCCGCTCCCCCCTCAGTCCCCTAATCCCACACTGATCGGTTCCCTTGAGTGAACAGTGTGTAGAGATTGTACCCAACAATACCCATACCTGAGGCTGAAGACCCCGCTGGGATCGTGGATGAACGGTCAGTGGATTCTTGAGTCGATTGTTCCCGAGTTGTGGCTGTCTCTGAATCTGTAATAAAGGGAGAGGGACATGGGAGAGTGCAGAGTGGGAACTCCAGAACAGGTCAGTACGGTGATCGTCAGATACCCGTCTTTATATAATCCCTCATCATCGGACCCCTCATCCCTCAGTCCCCGCTCCCCTCGGTCCCCGCTCCCCTCAGTCCCCGCTCCCCCCAGTTCCCGCTCACCTCAGTCCCCGCTCCCCACTCCCCTCAGTCCCCACTGCCCTCAGTCCCAGCTCCCCTCAGTCCCCGCGCCCCTCACTCCACGCTCCCCTCACTCCCCGCTCCCCTCACTCCCCGCACCCCTCTCCCCTCACTCCCCGCTCCCCTCACTCCCCGCGCCCTGCTCCCCTCACTCCCCGTTCCCCTCAGTCCCCGCGCCCCGCTCCCTTCAGATCCCGCTCCCCTCAATCCCCGCTCCCCTCACTCCCCGCGCCCCGCTCCCCTCAGTCCCCGCTCCCCTCAGTCCCCGCTCCCCTCAGTCCCCGCTCCCCTCAGTCCCCGCTCCCATCAGTCAATGCAGCCCTTGCGCCTCTCCTGAGTGTCCAGACCCCCGCTTCCCTCGGTCCCAGCGCCCCTCCCAGCCTCGGTCCCCACAGCCCGCGCAACTCCCTCAGTCCCTGGACCCCGCTCCCCGATCAGTCTCCAGACCCCGCTCCCCCCTCAGTCTCCGGACCCCACTCCCCCCTCAGTCTCCGGACCCCGCTCCCCCCTCAGTCTCCGGACCCCGCTCCCCCCTCAGTCTCCGGACCCCGCTCCCCCCCTCAGTCTCCGGACCCCGCTCCTCCCTCAGTCTCCGGACCCCACTCCCCCCTCAGTCTCCGGACCCCGCTCCCCCCTCAGTCTCCGGACCCCGCTCCCTCCTCAGTCTCCGGACCCCGCTCCCCCCCTCAGTCTCCGGACCCCGCTCCCCCATCAGTGTCCGGACCCCACTCCCCGCTCAGTCTCCGGAACCCGCTCCCCCCTCAGTCTCCGGACCCCGCTCCCCCCTCAATCCCCTAATCCCACACTGATCGGTTCCCTTGAGGGAACAGTGTGTATAGATTGTACCCAACAATACCCATACCTGAGGCTGAAGACCCCGCTGGGATCGTGGATGAACGGTCAGTGGATTCTTGAGTCGATTGTTCCCGAGTTGTGGCTGTCTCTGAATCTGTAATAAAGGGAGAGGGACATGGGAGAGTGCAGAGTGGGAACTCCAGAACAGGTCAGTACGGTGATTGTCAGATACCCGTCTTTATATAATCCCTCATCATCGAACCCCACTCCCCTTGGTCCCCGCTCCCCTCAGTCCACGCTCCCCTCAGTCCCCGCTCCCCTCGGTCCACGCTCCTCTCAGTCACTGCAGTCCTTGCCCCTTCCCTGAGTCCCCGGCCCGTCGTCACCCTCGGTCCACGCGCCCCTCCCCCCTCGGTCCCTGGGCCCCGCTCCCCTTCTGTCCCCGCGCCCCTCCCCCCCTCGGTCCCTGGGCCTGGCTCCCCCCTCGTTCACCGCGCCCTGCTCCCCTTCGGCCCCCATGCCCCTCCCACCCCGCTCCCCACTCGGTCCCCAGGCCCCGCTCCCCCCTCAGTCCTCGGGCCCCACTCCCTCCCTCCATCCCCGGATCCTGCTCCCCCCCTCAGTCACTGCACCCCACTCCCCTCAGTCACTGCGCCCTGCTCCCCTCAGACCATAAAATGGTAGAATTCTTCATTAAGATGGAGAGTGACACAGTTAATTCAGAGACTAGGGTCCTGAACTTAAGGAAAGGTAACTTCGACGGTATGAGACGTGAATTGACTAGGACAGACTGGTGAATGATACATAAAGGGTTGACGGTGGATAGCCAATGGCAAACATTAAAAGATCACATGGATGAACTTCAACAATTGTACATCCCTGTCTCGCGTAAAAATAAAAAGGGGAAGGTGGCTCCACCGTGGCTTACAAGGGAAATTAGGGATAGTGTTAAATCCAAGGAAGAAGCTTATAAAATGGCCAAAAAAAGCAGCAAACCTGAGGACTGGGAGAAATTTAGAATTCAGCAGAGGAGGACAAAGGGTTTAATTGGGAGGGGGAAAATAGAGTATGAGAGGAAGCTTGCCGGGAACATGAAAACTGACTGCAAAAACTTCTATAGATATGTGAAGAGAAAAAGATTAGAGAAGACAAATGTGGTTCCCTTACAGTCAGAATCAGGTGAATTTATAATGGGGAACAAAGAAATGGCAGACCAGTTGAACAAATACTTTGGTTCTGTCTTCACGAAGGAAGACACAAATAACCTTCCCGAAATACTAGGGGTTCGAGGGTCTAGCGAGAAGTAGGAACCTGTAGCAAATTGTGAGGAAAATTGATGGGATTGAGGGCCAATAAATCCCCAGGGCCTGATAGTTTGCATCCCAGAGTACTTAAGGAAGTGGTCCGAAAAATAATGGATGCATTGGTGGTCATTTTCCAACATTCTAGCGTTTCTGGATCAGTTCCTATGGACTGGAGAGTAGCTAATGTAACACCACTTTTTAAAAAAGGAGGGAGAAAGAAAACAGGAAATTATAGACCGGTTAACCTGACATCGGTGGTGTGGAAAATGTTGGAATCAATTATTAAAGATGTAATAGCAGCACATTTGGAAAGCAGTGACAGGATCGGTCTAAGTTAGCATGGATTTATGAAAGGGAAATCATGCTTGACAAATTTTCTAGAATTTTTTAAGGAAGTAACTAATAGAGTGGACAGGGGGGAGCCAGTGGATGTGGTGTATTTGGATTTTCAAAAGGCTTTTGACAAGGTTCCACACAAGAGATTAGTGTGCAAAATTAAAGTACATGGTGTTGGGGTTAATGTACTGACGTGGATAGAGAACTGGTTGGCAGACAGGAAGCAAAGAGTGGGAATAAACGGGTCCTTTTCAGAATAGCAGGCAGTGACTAGTGGGGTACCGCAAGGTTCAGTGCTGGGACCCCAGCTATTTACAATATACATTAATGATTTAGGCGAAGGAATTGAATGTAATATCTCCAAATTTGCAGATGACACTAAGCTGAGTGGTGGTTTGAGCTGTGAGGAGGATGCCAAGAGGGTGACTTGGATCGGTTAGGTGAGTGGGAAAATACATGGCAGATGCGGTATAATGTCGATAAATGTGAGGTTATCCACTTTGTTGGTAATAACAGTAATGGTGACAGATTAGCAAAATGGGAGGTGCAACGAGACCTGGGTATCATGGTACATCAGTCACTGAAAGTTGACATACAGGTACAGCAGGCCGTGAAGAAGGCAAATGGCATGTTGTCCTTCATAACAAGAGGATGTGAGTATAGGAGCAGGGAGGTCTTACTACAGTTGTACAAGGCCTTGGTGAGGCGATACCTTGAATATTGTGTACAGTTTTGGTCTCCTAATCTGAGGAAGGACATTCTTGCTATTGAGCGACTGCAGTGAAGGTTCACCAGATTGATTCCCGGGATGGCAGGACTGACATATGAAGAAAGATTGGATCGACGAGGCTTATATTCACTGGAATTTAGAAGAATGAGAGAGGATCTCACTGAAACATATACAATTCTGACGGGATTGGACAGGTTAGATGCAGGAAGAATGTTCCCGATGTTGGGGAAATCCAGAACCAGGGGTCACAGTCTAAGGATAAGGGGTAAGCCATTTAGGATCGAGTTGAGGAGAAACTTCTTCACTCAGAGAGTTGTGAGCCTGTGGAACCACAGAAAGTTGATGAGGCCAGTTCGTTAGATATATTCAAAAGGGAGTTAGATGTAGCCCTTATGGCTAAAGGGATCAAGAGGTATGGAGAGAAAGCAGGAATGGGGTACTGAAGTTGCATAATCAGCCATGATCTTATTGAATGGTGATTCAGGCTCGAAGGGCTGAATGGCCTACTCCTGCACCTATTTTCTATGTTTCTATGTTTCTATGTTTCTCAGTCCCCGGACCCCGCTCCCCGCCCTCAGTCTCCGGACCACTCTCCCCCCTCAGACCCCGGGCGCAGCTCCCCCCTCAGTCCCCGGGCCCTGCTCTCCCCTCACTCCCCTAATCCCACACTGATCGGTTCCCTTGAGGGAACAGTGTGTATAGATTGTACCCAACAATACCCATACCTGAGGCTGAAGACCCCGCTGGGATCGTGGATGAACGGTCAGTGGATTCTTGAGTCGATTGTTCCCGAGTTGTGGCTGTCTCTGAATCTGTAATAAAGGGAGAGCGACATGGGAGAGTGCAGAGTGGGAACTCCAGAACAGGTCAGTACGGTGATCGTCAGATACCCGTCTTTATATAATCCCTCATCATCGGACCCCACTCCCCTCAGTCCCCGCTCCCCTCAGTCCCCGCGCCCCTCAGTCCCCGCTCCCCTCAGTCCCCGCTCCCCTCAGTCCCCGCGCCCCTCAGTCCCCGCGCCCCTCAGTCCACGCTCCCCCATCAGTCCCCGCGCCCCCCCTCCCCTCAGTCCCCGCGTCCCCCTCCCCTCGGTAAGAGATTGGAAGAATCTGAAGTGCAGAAAATTTCACCAGTCACATTGTGTGAAGGGTCTGCACAGAATGGAGCCCACAAGGCAGATACCTGAGGCTGCAGACCCCGCTGGGATAGTGGATGGATGGTCAGTGGGTTCTCGAGTCGATTGTTCCTCGGGTCCCTGAGTTGGGGATGTCTCTGGATCTGTAACAAAGGAAGAGAGACACGGGAGAGTGCGGAGTGGGGAACAGAACTGGGCATCAGGCAGATACAGGAGTATGGAGAATGTCAGACACCTGTCTTTATTTAAACCCTAATACACCACTCACACAATGTTCAGTCACTGCATCCAACTTCCCTCGCTCCCTCCCCCCGCCCCCCACGCTCCCTTCCTCTCGCTCCCCTCGGTCCCCTCCTCCCACACCCCCGCGGTCCCATCCTCCCGCGCCCCCTCAGTCCCCTCCTCCCGCACCTCTTCGATCCCCTCCTCCCGCCCCCTCGGTCCCCACAGTCACTGCGCTCCACTACCTGCTCCCCTCAGTCCCCGCTCCCCTCAGTCACTGCAGCCCTTGCCCCACCCCTGAGTCCCCGGACCCTCGGTCCCCGCGCCCCACTCCCACCTCGTTCACCGGGTCCCGCTCCCCTTCGGCCCCCGTGCCCCTCCCGCCCCGCTCCCCACTCAATCCTCGGGCCCCACTACCTCCCTCCATCCCCGGACCCCACTCCGTCCCTCCATCCCCGTACCCCGCTCTCCCCCTCCCTCCATCCCCGGATCCTGCTCCCCCCCTCCGTCGCTGCGCCCAGCTCCCCTCAGTCACTGCACCCCACTCCCCTCAGCCACTGCACCCCACTCCCCTCAGTCACTGCACCCCACTCCCCTCAGTCACTGCACCCCACTCCCCTCAGTCACTGCATCCCACTCCCCTCAGTCCCCGCACCCCGCTCCCCTCAGTCACTGCACCCCACTCCCCTCAGTCACTGCACCCCACTCCCCTCAGTCACTGCACCCAGCTCCCCTCAGTCACTGCACCCAGCTCCCCTCAGTCACTGCACCCCACTCCCCTCAGTCACTACATCCCACTCCCCTCAGTCACTGCACCCCACTCCCCTCAGTCACTGCACCCCACTCCCCTCAGTCACTGCACCCCACTCCCCTCAGTCACTGCACCCCACTCCCCTCAGTCACTGCATCCCACTCCCCTCAGTCACTGCACCCCGCTCCCCTCAGTCACTGCACCCCACTCCCCTCAGTCACTACATCCCACTCCCCTCAGTCACTACATCCCACTCCCCTCAGTCACTGCACCCCACTCCCCTCAGTCACTACATTCCACTCCCCTCAGTCACTACATCCCACTCCCCTCAGTCACTGCACCCCACTCCCCTCAGTCACTGCACCCCACTCCCCTCAGTCACTGCACCCCACTCCCCTCAGTCACTGCATCCCACTCCCCTCAGTCCCCGCACCCCGCTCCCCTCAGTCACTGCACCCAGCTCCCCTCAGTCACTGCACCCAGCTCCCCTCAGTCACTGCACCCAGCTCCCCTCAGTCACTGCACCCAGCTCCCCTCAGTCACTGCAGCCCACTCCCCTCAGTCACTGCACCCCACTCCCCTCAGTCACTACATCCCACTCCCCTCAGTCACTGCACCCCACTCCCCTCAGTCACTGCACCCAGCTCCCCTCAGTCACTGCACCCCACTCCCCTCAGTCACTGCACCCAGCTCCCCTCAGTCACTACATCCCACTCCCCTCAGTTACTACATCCCACTCCCCTCAGTCACTGCACCCCGCTCCCCTCAGTCACTGCGCCCCGCTCCCCTCAGACCATAAAATGGTAGAATAATTCATTAAGATGGAGAGTGACACAGTTAATTCAGAGACTAGGGTCCTGAACTTAAGGAAAGGTAACTTCGACGGTATGAGACGTGAATTGACTAGGACAGACTGGCGAATGATACATAAAGGGTTGACGGTGGATTGCCAATGGCAAACATTAAAAGATCACATGGATGAACTTCAACAATTGTACATCCCTGTCTAGCGTAAAAATAAAAAGGGGAAGGTGGCTCAACCGTGGCTAACAAGGGAAATTAGGGATAGTGTTAAATCCAAGGAAGAAGCTTATAAAATGGCCAAAAAAAGCAGCAAACCTGAGGACTGGGAGAAATTTAGAATTCAGCAGAGGAGTACAAAGGGTTTAATTAGGAGGGGGAAAATAGAGTATGAGAGGAAGCTTGCCGGGAACATGAAAACTGACTGCAAAAGCTTCAATAGATATGTGAAGAGAAAAAGATTAGAGAAGACAAATGTGGGTCCCTTACAGTCAGAATCAGGTGAATTTATAATGGGGAACAAAGAAATGGCAGATCAGTTGAACAAATACTTTGGTTCTGACTTCACGAAGGAAGACACAAATAATCTTCCCGAAATACTAGGGGTTCGAGGGTCTAGCGAGAAGTAGGAACCTGCAGCAAATTGTATTGGGAAAATTGATGGGATTGAGGCCAATAAATCCCCAGGGCCTGATAGTTTGCATCCCAGAGTACTTAAGGAAGTGGCCCTATAAATAGTGGATGCATTGGTGGTCATTTTCCAACATTCTATCGTTTCTGGATCAGTTCCTATGGACTGGAGAGTAGCTAATGTAACACCACTTTTTAAAAAAGGAGGAAGTGAGAAAACAGGGAATTATAGACCGGTCAGCCTGACATCGGTGGTGTGGAAAATGTTGGGATCAATTATTAAAGATGTAATAGCAGCACATTTGGAAAGCAGTGACAGGATCGGTCCAAGTTAGCATGGATTTATGAAAGGGAAATCATGCTTGACAAATTTTCTAGAATTTTTTGAGGATGTAACTAATAGAGTGGACAGGGGGGAGCCAGTGGATGTGATATATTTGGACTTTCTAAGGGCTTTTGACAAGGTCCCACACAAGAGATTAGTGTGCAAAATTAAAGCACATGGTGTTGGGGGTAATGTATTGACATGGATAGAGAACTGGTTGGCAGACAGGAAGCAAAGAGTAGGAATAAACGGGTCCTTTTCAGAATGGCAGGCAGTGATTAGTGGAGTACCGCAGGACTCAGTGCTGGGACCCCAGCTATTTACAATATACATTAATGATTTAGACGAAGGAATTGAATGTAATATCTCCAAATTTGCAGATGACACTAAGCTGGGTGGTGGTGTGAGCTGTGAGGAGGATGCCAAGAGGGTGACTTGGATCGGTTAGGTGAGTGGGAAAATACATGGCAGATGCGGTATAATGTCGATAAATGTGAAGTTATCCACTTTGTTGGTAATAACAGTAATGGTGACAGATTAGCAAAATGGGAGTGCAACGAGACCTGGGTATCATGGTACATCAGTCATTGAAAGTTGGCATACAGGTACGACAGGCAGTGAAGAAGGCAAATGGCATGTTGGCCTTCATAACAAGAGGATTTGAGTATTGGAGCAGGGAGGTCTTACTACAGTTGTACAGGGCCTTGTTGAAGCCATACCTCGAATATTGTGCACAGTTTTGGTCTCCTAATCTGAAGAAGTACATTCTTGCTATTGAGGGAGTGCAGCGAAGGTTCATCAGATTGATTCCCGGGATGACAGGACTGACATATGAAGAAAGAGTGGATCGACAGGGCTTATATTCACTGGAATTTAGACGAATGAGAGGGAATCTCATAGAAGCATATAAAATTCTGACGGGATTGGACAGGTTAGATGCAGGAAGAATGTTCCTGATGTTGGGGAAATCCAGAAACAGGGGTAACAGTCTAAGGATAAGGGGTAAGACATTTAGGATCAAGATGAGGAAAAACTTCTTCACTCAGAGAGTTGTTAACCTGTGGAACCACAGAAAGTTGATGAGGCCAGTTGGTTAGATATATTCAAAAGGGAGTTAGATGTGGCCTTTCCGGCTGGGATAGTGGATGGATGGTCAGTGGGTTCTCGAGTCGATTGTTCCTCGGGTCCCTGAGTTGGGGATGTCTCTGGATCTGCAACAAAGGAAGAGAGACACGGGAGAGTGCAGAGTGGGGAACAGAACTGGGCATCAGGCAGATACAGGAGTATGGAGAATATCAGACACCTGTCTTTATTTAAACCCTAATACACCACTCACACAATGTTCCGTCACTGCATCCAACTTCCCTCGCTCCCTCCCCCCCGCCCCCCTCGGTCCATTCCTCACACGCCCCCTCGGTCCCCTCCTCCCGCCTCCTCGGTCCCTTCCTCCCATCCCCCTCTCTCCCTCCCCCCTGCCTCCCTCTCTCCCTCCCCCGCCGCTCCCCCGCCTCCCTCTCTCCCTCCCCCGCGCCCCACTCTCTCCTCACCTCCCCTCCCCTCCGCCCCCTCTCCTCACCGCCCCCCCTCTACTTCTCCTCCTCACCACCCCCCCTCCTCCCCCCGCCCACGCCCCCCGCCCCCCCCCCTGCCTTGGGCCCCAGACTTGGGGTAGACTTTGGATCAGTATTAAGGGAAGAGAGAGACGAGAGAGAGTGCACAGCGGAGAACTCCAGAACGGGACATCCCAGAGTCCCCCCCCCTCTGGGTCACTCACAATCGCCAATGTACCTGTGCAATAAGCTGCGTGATTGGGGGGTGTCCGCTTCAACTGGTAAACGGAGTAACTGGTGCAGTTTTTGATCTTTATCTCCCGGGTCCTGCAGCAGGGATTTCCAGCCCAGGTAAAACACACTGTCCCCGTCACTTCTCCCTGTCCCACGGTGGGATGAGTTCCTGAAAACGAGGATTGTAAATATTGAAGGATGTAACCGAGGGGAACAGTGCTGGACAGTGAATGTAAATCTGAGATTATAAAGTCTGAAAGTACCCTTTAACCAGCCTGGGTGTTGTGTGGAGCAGTGATAGACTGGGACCTCAGTCTCCGGAATCTTCCATCCGCCAGAACTGAAACAACAATCACACAGAGTCAGTCAGCCCCTGAACTGATTCAATGATCGACTGATAGAAGCTGTTCCCCTTTCCCTGGATCCACTCCCTGCCCCATTGCTCTGACTGATGGTCCCGCTCTCTCCACACAACCACTTCCTAATCTCACACTTTGCTCTCTTCAGTACATTTACTCCTGGTTTATTGATCAGTTTATCTGTCACTTCCCCCTCACGTTACCTTTTAAATCTGTACCATCCTTGGACAAGATCCCGATCACACTGAGTGTTTCCGATATAGTCAGTCCCACCACAATCCGTGCTCCTCCAGGGCTGGTCCAGGACTGTGTGATCGACACACGGGTCAGTGAGTGTGGAGTCTGCAACTGAGAGACAGAAAGGTGTTTAATGTTAATATAAAGCACAGTTAATGTTACACAGCGGTTTTTACCCACTGAAGCACCAATAACCTCAGTCTCACTCTCCGCCCTGGTAAAAACTTCCCCAAATTAAACCTGGATCCTTTCCTCCAAATTAAACCAGGTTCCAATCTGTCTCCCAGCTCAGCCTCCCCTCCAACTCACTGCTCACAGACAGACCTCATGGGGTATCTCAGTCCCCAGGTGAACACTGAGTGTAGAGGGTGGGGACACTGGATGGTCAGTGGGAGATACCATGGGGTATCTCAGTCCCCAGGTGAACACTGAGTGTAGAGGGTGGGGACACTGGATGGTCAGTGGGAGATACCATGGGGTATCTCAGTCCCCGGGTGAACACTGAGTGTAGAGGGTGGGGACACTGGATGGTCAGTGGAAGATACCATGGGGTATCTCAGTCCCCAGGTGAACACTGAGTGTAGAGGGTGGGGACACTGGATGGTCAGTGGGAGATACCATGGGGTATCTCAGTCCCCAGGTGAACACTGAGTGTAGAGGGTGGGGACACTGGATGGTCAGTGGGAGATACCATGGGGTATCTCAGTCCCCAGGTGAACACTGAGTGTAGAGGGTGGGGACACTGGATGGTCAGTGGGAGATACCATGGGGTATCTCAGTCCCCGGGTGAACACTGAGTGTAGAGGGTGGGGACACTGGATGGTCAGTGGGAGATACCATGGGGTATCTCAGTCCCCAGGTGAACACTGAGTGTAGAGGGTGGGGACACTGGATGGTCAGTGGGAGATACCATGGGGTATCTCAGTCCCCGGGTGAACACTGAGTGTAGAGGGTGGGGACACTGGATGGTCAGTGGAAGATACCATGGGGTATCTCAGTCCCCAGGTGAACACTGAGTGTAGAGGGTGGGGACACTGGATGGTCAGTGGGAGATACCATGGGGTATCTCAGTCCCCAGGTGAACACTGAGTGTAGAGGGTGAGGACACTGGATGGTCAGTGGGAGATACCATGGGGTATCTCAGTCCCCAGGTGAACACTGAGTGTAGAGGGTGGGGACACTGGATGGTCAGTGGGAGATACCATGGGGTATCTCAGTCCCCAGGTGAACACTGAGTGTAGAGGGTGGGGACACTGGATGGTCAGTGGGAGATACCATGGGGTATCTCAGTCCCCAGGTGAACACTGAGTGTAGAGGGTGGGGACACTGGATGGTCAGTGGGAGATACCATGGGGTATCTCAGTCCTCAGGTGAACACTGAGTGTAGAGGGTGGGGGCACTGGATGGTCAGTGGGAGATACCATGGGGTATCTCAGTCCCCAGGTGAACACTGAGTGTAGAGGGTGGGGACACTGGATGGTCAGTGGGAGATACCATGGGGTATCTCAGTCCTCAGGTGAACACTGAGTGTAGAGGGTGGGGGCACTGGATGGTCAGTGGGAGATACCATGGGGTATCTCAGTCCCCAGGTGAACACTGAGTGTAGAGGGTGGGGACACTGGATGGTCAGTGGGAGATACCATGGGGTATCTCAGTCCCCAGGTGAACACTGAGTGTAGAGGGTGGGGACACTCAATGGTCAGACACCAGTCTTCATATAAACCAGAAGTATCCAGTCCTCGTCTACGTGAGTGTAAAACCTGGACAGGAGGGCGAGAGTCCAGCACTACACTTGTGGCTACACAGTGACAGCCTTGTCTCAGTGGGTAGTGCTGAGGGAGTGTCGCACTGTCGGAGGGGCAGTACTGAGGGAGCGCCGCATTGTCGGAGGTGTAGTGCTGAGGGAGTGCCGCACTGTCGGAGGGGCAGTACTGAGGGAGCGCCGCACTGTCGGAGGGGCAGTACTGAGGGAGTGTCGCACTGTCGGAGGGGCGGTACTGAGGGAGCGCCGCACTGTCGGAGGGGCAGTACTGAGGGAGTGTCGCACTGTCGGAGGGGCAGTACTGAGGGAGCGCCGCACTGTCGGAGGGGCAGTACTGAGGGAGTGTCGCACTGTCGGAGGGACAGTACTGAGGGAGCGCCGCACTGTCGGAGGGGCAGTACTGAGGGAGTGTCGCACTGTCGGAGGGGCGGTACTGAGGGAGCGCCGCACTGTCGGAGGGACAGTACTGAGGGAGCGCCGCACTGTCGGAGGTGTAGTGCTGAGGGAGTGTCGCACTGTCGGAGGGGCAGTACTGAGGGTGTGCCGCACTGTCGGAGGGGCAGTACTGAGGGAGTGTCGCACTGTCGGAGGGGCGGTACTGAGGGAGCGCCGCACTGTCGGAGGTGTAGTGCTGAGGGAGTGTCGCACTGTCGGAGGGGCAGTACTGAGGGAGCGCCGTACTGTCGGAGGGGCAGTACTGAGGGAGCGCCGCACTGTCAGAGGGGCAGTACTGAGGGAGCGCCGCACTGTCGGAGGGGCAGTACTGAGGGAGTGCCGCACTGTCGGAGGGGCCATCTTTCGGATGAGACATTAAACTGAGGCCCCGTCTGCTCTATTAGATGGATGTAAAAGACCCCATGGCCACTATTTCGAAGAAAAGCCGGGGACTTATCCCCGGTGTTCTGGGGCCAATATTTATCCCTCAATCAACATTACAAACACAGATTATCTGGGTCATTATCATATTGCTGTTTGTGGGAGCTTGCTGTGCACAAATTGGCTGCCGCATTTCCCACAATACAACAGTGACTACACTCCAAAAGTACTTCATTGACTGTAAAGGGCTTTGAGACGTCCGGTGGTTGTGAAACTATGAAAGTTACACATGCCACCCACCTTTGAGTCCGGGACACAATGGATAAAACTGAAACGCAAAGTCTGCTTTACCCCGAAACTACATGGAGCTGAATCAGGCGCTGTTCTGTACATCAACCACCCTGTTCCTGCAGAGATCAGTGCTGGGACCCCAACTATTTACAATCTATATTAACGACTTGGAAGAAGGGACTGAGTGTAACGTAGCCAAGTTTGCTGACGACACAAAGATGGGCAGAAAAGCAATGTGTGAGGAGGACACAAAAAATCTGCAAAAGGACATAGACAGGCTAAGTGAGTGGGCAAAAATTTGGCAGATGGAGTATAATGTTGGAAAGTGTGAGGTCATGCACTTTGGCAGAAAAAAATCAAAGAGCAAGTTATTATTTAAATGGAGAAAGATTGCAAAGTGCTGCAGTACAGCGGGACCTGGGGGTCCTTGTGTATGAAACACAAAAGGTTAGTATGCAGGTACAGCAAGTGATCAGGAAGGCTAATGGTATCTTGGCCTTTATTGCAAAGGGGATGGAGTATAAAAGCAGGGAAGTCTTGCTCCAGTTATACAGGATATTGGTGAGGCCACACCTGGAGTACTGCGTGCAGTTTTGGTCTCCGTATTTACGAAAGGATAGACTTGCTTTGGAGGCAGTTCAGAGAAGGTTCACTCGGTTGATTCCGGAGATGAGGGGGGTTGACTTATGAGGAAAGGTTGAGGAGGTTGGGCCTCTACTCATTGGAATTCAGAAGAATGAGAGGTGATCTTATCGAAACGTATCAGATTATGAGGGGGCTTGACAAGGTGGATGCAGAGAGGATGTTCCCACTGATGGGGGAGACTAGAACTAGGGGGCATGGTCTTAGAATAAGGGGCCGCCCATTTAAAACTGAGATGAGGAGTAATTTCTTCTCTCAGAAGGCTGTAAATCTGTGGAATTCGCTGCCTCAGAGAGTTGTGGAAGCCGGGACATTGAATAAATTTAAGACAGAGATAGACAGTTTCTTAACCGATAAGGGGATAAGGGGACGGGCAGGGAAGTGGAGCTGTGTCCATGATCGGATCAGCCATGATGGTATTAAATGGCGGAGCAGGCTCGAGGGGCCGTATGGCCGACTCCTGCTCCTATTTCTTATGTTCTTATGTTATGTTCTTATCCTTGGCGTTATCGAGGCAGAGAGTACAAAAGCAAGGAAGCTATTCTGAACCTTTGTAAATCGCTGGTTAGACCTGAGCTGGAATATTATGTCCAATTCTGGCAACACACTTTGGGAAGGGTGTCAGTGTCTTCGAGTGGGTATATCAGAGATTAACTAGAATGGTACCAGGAAAGAGAGACTTCAGTGACAAGCTGAAGCAGGGACCTATACATCATCATAGACAGTCCCTCGGAATCGAGGAAGACTTGCTTCCACTCTTAAAGTGTGTTCTCAAGTAACTGAACCGTCCAATACGGGAACCACAGTCCCTGTCACAGGTGGGACAGACAGTGGTTGAGGGAAGGGGAGGGTGGGACTGGTTTGCCGCACGCTCCTTCCGCTGCCTGCGCTTGCTTTCTGCACGCTCTCGGCGACGAGACTCGAGGTGCTCAGCGCCCTCCCGGATGCACTTCCTCCACTTAGGGCGGACTGGTCTTTGGGCCCAGGGACTCCCAGGTGTCGGTGGGGATGTTGCACTTTATCAGGGAGGGTGTCCTTGAAACGTTTCCTCTGCCCACCTGGGGGCTCGCTTGCCGTGTCGGAGTTCCGAGTAGAGCGCTTGCTTTGGGAGTCTCGTGTCGGGCGTGCGAACAATGTGGCCCGCTCAACGGAGGTGTTCAAACTTACGAGGGGTTTGGGTAGAGTAGCGAGGGAGAAACGGTTTGCACTGCCTGGGGGCTCAGTAACCAGAGGACACAGATTGAAGATAATTGGCAAACAAGAGGGTGGATGGGGGGGAAACGTATTTTGTGCAGCGAGTTGCTATGGGCTGGCCTGTGCTGCCTGAAGCAGATTCAATAGTGACCTTCAAAAGGGAACTGGATAAATACCTGAAACACAAACATTTGTAGGGCTACCGGGAAAGTGCAGCAATAATACAAATACTAAAGGTCTATAACAAATACAGAAATAATATCCAATAATGCAAGAGCGATAACAAATGCATTATAATCAATAATGCAAATATTAAGAATCTAACGAATGCATAATAAATAATAATATTGGAAATATAAAAGATCTATAACAAATGCAAAATTAATATCAATCAATAATGAAAATATTAAAGGTCTATGAGGAACGCATAATAAATAAATGTAGGCAGAGACTCTCCTGCACCGCTACCTCTAGAGACCCCCCACACACACACACCGCTACCTCTAGAGACCCCCCCCACACACACCGCTATCTCTAGAGACCCCCCCACACACACCGCTACCTCTAGAGACCCCCCCCACACACACATCGCTACCTCTAGAGACCCCCCACACACACACACCGCTACCTCTAGAGACCCCCCCCACACACACCGCTATCTCTAGAGACCCCCCACACACACACCGCTATCTCTAGAGACCCCCCCACACACACCGCTACCTCTAGAGACCCCCCCCACACACACATCGCTACCTCTAGAGACCCCCCCCACACACACATCGCTACCTCTAGAGACCCCCCACACACATCGCTACCTCTAGAGACCCCCCCACACACACCGCTATCTCTAGAGACCCCCCACACACACCGCTATCTCTAGAGACCCCCCCACACACACTGCTACCTCTAGAGACCCCCCCCACACACACATCGCTACCTCTAGAGACCCCCCCACACACACCGCTATCTCTAGAGACCCCCCACACACACACATCGCTACCTCTAGAGACCCCCCCACACACACCGCTATCTCTAGAGACCCCCCACACACACCGCTACCTCTAGAGACCCCCCCCACACACACCGCTACCTCTAGAGACCCCCCCCACACACACCGCTACCTCTAGAGACACCCCCCACACACACCGCTACCTCTAGAGACCCCCCCACACACACCGCTACCTCTAGAGACCCCCCCCACACACACCGCTACCTCTAGAGACACCCCCCACACACACCGCTACCTCTAGAGACCCCCCCCACACACACCGCTACCTCTAGAGACACCCCCCACACACACCGCTACCTCTAGAGACACCCCCCACACACACCGCTACCTCTAGAGACCCCCCCCCACACACACCGCTACCTCTAGAGACCCCCCCCACACACACCGCTACCTCTAGAGACCCCCCACACACACATCGCTACCTCTAGAGACCCCCCCACACACACCGCTATCTCTAGAGACCCCCCCCCACACACACCGCTACCTCTAGAGACCCCCCCACATACCGCTACCTCTAGAGACCCCCCCACACACACTGCTACCTCTAGAGACCCCCCCACATACCGCTACCTCTAGAGACCCCCCCACACACACCGCTATCTCTAGAGACCCCCCCACACACACCGCTATCTCTAGAGACCCCCCACACACACCGCTATCGCTAGAGACCCCCCCACACACACCGCTACCTCTAGAGATCCCCCCACACACACCGCTATCTCTAGAGACCCCCCCACACACACTGCTACCTCTAGAGACCCCCCACACACACTGCTACCTCTAGAGACCCCCCACACACACCGCTACCTCTAGAGACCCCCCCCCACACACACACCGCTACCTCTAGAGACCCCCCCCACACACACCGCTACCTCTAGAGACCCCCCCCCACACACACCGCTACCTCTAGAGACCCCCACACACACACCGCTACCTCTAGAGACCCCCCCCACACACACCGCTACCTCTAGAGACCCCCCCCACACACACCGCTACCTCTAGAGACCCCCCACACACACATCGCTACCTCTAGAGACCCCCCCCACACACACACCGCTACCTCTAGAGACCCCCCCCCACACACACCGCTACCTCTAGAGACCCCCCCCACACACACCGCTACCTCTAGAGACCCCCCCCCACACACACCGCTACCTCTAGAGACCCCCCCACACACACCGCTACCTCTAGAGACCCCCCCACACACCGCTACCTCTAGAGACCCCCCCACACACACACCGCTACCTCTAGAGACCCCCCCCACACACACCGCTACCTCTAGAGACCCCCCCCCACACACACCGCTACCTCTAGAGACCCCCCCACACACACTGCTACCTCTAGAGACCCCCCCACACACCGCTACCTCTAGAGACCCCCCCACACACACACCGCTACCTCTAGAGACCCCCCCCACACACACCGCTACCTCTAGAGACACCCCCCCACACACAACGCTACCTCTAGAGACCCCCCCACACACACCGTATCGAGAGAGACCCCCCCCACACACACACCGCTACCTCTAGAGACACCCCCCCACACACAACGCTACCTCTAGAGACCCCCCCACACACACCGTATCGAGAGAGATCCCCCACACACTGCTACCTCTAGAGACCCCCCAGCCCCGCAGGACCTATCCTTGGCACCCTCCCATTGAACGACGTGCTGTCCTGCTCCTGACCGAGCTCAACCTCTGACCTCTGACCCTCTCCGTCACAAAGACCAGCGACGTCAACCTCCGTAATGTCGCCCATCTCCGCCCCAGCCTCCTCCTGCCGAGACCCTGGTCCTTGTCCAGCCCTGACTACCCCAACGCAGGCGTTCTGCAATACTGAATGATACTGATACTTATTGTGGCGTTTCTGATTCCACGACAGGCGGGTTAATCCGGAATAAATTCAGAAAATGCAGGAAATACTCGGCAGTGTGCGTGGAGCCAGACCTGGACGTACAAACTTCAAATTCTTTCACGTCCTCGCCCCTCTCCGTCTCTGCAATCCCCGCCAACTGTCTGTGGATCAGCCATGATGGTATTAAACGGCAGAGCAGGCTCGAGGGGCCGTATGGCCTCCTCCTGCTCCTGTTATGTTCTCCCGACTCGAGCCTCTTCCCTCTGCTCCCTTTCCTCACCATTATGCTCAAATTGTGTAACGCTTTTGGTTAGGTCACAGCTGGAGTACTGCGTGTAGTTCTGGTCACCGTATTATAGAAGGACGTGATCGCACTAGAGAGGTCGCAGAGGGGTTTTACTGGGATGCTGCCTGGAATGGAGAATCTTAGTTCTGAGGACAGATTGGATAGGCTGGGCTTGTTCTCATTGGAACAGAGGAGGTTGAGAGGAGACCTGATTGAGGTGTACAAAATATTGAGGGGCCTGGACATAGTGGATAGTACGGGTCTATTTCCATTGGTGGAGGGGTCTATTGCGAGGGGGTATAGATTTAAGGTGGTTCGTGGAAGGTTTAGAGGGGATTTGAGGGGGGGGGGCTTCTTTACGCAGAGGGTTGTGGGGATCTGGAACTCGCTGCCTGGAAGAGTGGTGGATGCAGAAACCCTCACCACTTTTAAGAGATGGTTGGATGAGCCCTTAAAGTGCAGCAACCTGCAGGGTTACGGACTGAGAGCTGGTAATTGGGATTAGACTGGATGACCTCTTGTTGGCCGGTGCAGATATAATGGTAATTACTGCAGGGAATCGAATACGGCCAGGGTGATCTCCTGGACTAGTGTCGATCGCCTGGATGGGTCGAAGAGGAATTTTCCCAGATTTTTTCTCCCTAAATTGGCCTGGGTTTCTATCTGGTTTTTGCCTCTCCCAGGAGATCACACGGCTCCGGTTGGGGTGGAGTGTAGAATGTTTCAGTGTAAGGGGTGTTGCAGTTGTGTGGGGCGGACTGGTTGGGCTGGGTGCTCTTTGCCTTTCCGCCATTGTTCATTGTTCGTAAGTTTATCTGTAACCTTCAGGGCTGCTGACCGAGGGCCGTGCGGCTCTTTGTCGGCCGGCGTGGACACGATGGGCCGAAATGGCCTCCTTCCGCGCAGTAACTTTCTATGTTTCTATGAGCAGCTGTGCCTTTAGCCATCGAGGCCTCAAGTCTTGGAATTCCCCCCTATACCATTCCACTTGTTCACCTCCTTTAAGACCCTCCCTAACACTTCCGTCCACCCCCCAAACATCTCCGTCCCTGCCACGTCATATGTTCTTATGGTCAAAGAAGTGTAAGAAATAGGAGCAGGAGTCGGCCATTCGGCCCCTCGAGCCTGCTCCGCCATTTAATACCATCATGGCTGATCCGATCATGGACTCAGCTCCACTTCCCTGCCCGCCCCCTTATTCCCTTATCGGTTGAGAAATTGTCGATCTCTGTCTTAAATATATTCAATGTCCCGGCTTCCACAGCTCTCTGAGGCAGAGAATTCCACAGATTTACAACCCTCTGAGAGAAGAAATTCCTCCTCATCTCAGTTTTAAATGGGCGGCCCCTTATTCTAAGACCATGCCCCCGAGTTCTCATCTCCCCCAGCAGTGGAAACATCCTCTCTGCATCCACCTTGTCGAGCCCCCTCATAATCTTATACGTTTCAAAAAGATTACCGCTCATTCTTCTGAATTCCAATGAGTAGAGGCCCAACCTCCTCAACCTTTCCTCATAAGTCAACCCCCTCATCTCCGGAATCAATCGAGTGAACCTTCTCTGAACTGCCTCCAAAGCCTTAAATACGGAGACCAAAACTGCACGCAGTACTCCAGGTGTGGCCTCACCAATACCCTGTATAACTGGAGCAAGACTTCCCTGCTTTTATACTCCATCCCATTTGCAATTAAGGCCAAGATACCATTAGCCTTCCTGATCACTTGCTGTACCTGCATACTAACCTTTTGTGTTTCATGCACAAGGACCCCCAGGTCCCGCTGTATTGCAGCACTTTGCAATCTTTCTCCATTTAAATAATAATTTGCTCTTTGATTTTTTTCTGCCAAAGTGCATGACCTCACACTTTCCAACATTATACTCCATCTGCCAAATTTTTGCCCACTCACTTAGCCTGTCTATGTCCTTTTGCAGATTTTTTGTGTCCTCCTCACACATTGCTTTTCCTCCCATCTTTGTATCGACAGCAAACTTGGCTACGTTACACTCAGTCCCTTCTTCCAAGTCGTTAATATAGATTGTAAATAGTTGGGGTCCCAGCACTGATCCCTGCGAAACACCTTGGAAGATTATTCTACGTGAAGATGTTCAATAAACACCTGTACTTGATGTTCAAGAGGTGCACATTGTCTATTATGAGAATGACTTACTCAGGTAACCCAGAAGCAGCAACAGAGTCCTCATCTCACTGGGCAATGTTCTGGAACAGGAAATGCAGAATTAGTATCAGAGAAAGTTGAGGGGGATTGGAGGGAACTTTCAATGGGAAGTGAGACAGGCCGTGGGTTCATCTAGCTCTAGTGGGTGAGCTCTATCTCTCTCCCTCACTGGGACCCGACAGACAGAGGTGAGCTCTCCCTCACTGGGAACCTACAGACAGAGGTGAGCTTTCCCTCTCTCCCTCACTGGGAACCTACAGACAGAGGTGAGCTTTCCCTCTCTCCCTCACTGGGTCCCTAGAGACAGAGGTGAGCTCTCTCTCTCTCCCTCACTGGGTCCCTACAGACAGAGGTGAGCTCTCCCTCTCTCCCTCACTGGGACCCTACAGACTGAGGTGAGCTCTCTCTCTCTCCCTCACTGGGTCCCTACAGACAGAGGTGAGCTCTCCCTCTCTCCCTCACTGGGACACTACAGAGGTGAGCTCTATCACTCTCCCTCACTGGGACCCTACAGAGGTGAGCTCTATCACTCTCCCTCACTGGGACCCTACAGACAGAGGTGAGCTCTCCCTCTCTCCCTCACTGGGACACTACAGAGGTGAGCTCTATCACTCTCCCTCACTGGGACCCTACAGACAGAGGTGAGCTCTCCCTCTCTCCCTCACTGGGACACTACAGAGGTGAGCTCTATCACTCTCCCTCACTGGGACCCTACAGACAGAGGTGAGCTCTCTCTCTCTCCCTCACTGGGACCCTACAGACAGAGGTGAGCTCTCTCTCTCCCTCACTGGGACCCTACAGACAGAGGTGAGCTCTCTCTCTCTCCCTCACTGGGACCCTACAGACAGAGGTGAGCTCTCTCTCTCTCCCTCACTGGGACCCTACAGACAGAGGTGAGCTCTCCCTCTCTCCCTCACTGGGACCCTACAGACAGAGGTGAGCTCTCCCTCTCTACCTCACTGGGACCCTACAGACAGAGGTGAGCTCTATCTCTCTCCCTCACTGGGACCCTACAGACAGAGGTGAGCTCTCCCTCTCTCCCTCACTGGGACCCTACAGACAGAGGTGAGCTCTATCTCACTCCCTCACTTGGACCCTACAGACAGAGGTGAGCTCTATCTCTCTCCCTCACTGGGACCCTACAGACAGAGGTGAGCTCTCCCTCTCTCCCTCACTGGGACCCTACAGAAGGAGGTGAGCTCTCCCTCTCTCCCTCACTGGGACCCTACAGACAGAGGTGAGCTCTATCTCTCTCCCTCACTGGGACCCTACAGACAGAGGGAGCACCCTCGCCTCTGAGTCAGATGTTTGTGGATTCAAATTCCACTCCAGGAACTTGAGCTCATAAATCTAGACTGACACACTCAGTGCAGTACTGAGGGAACGCCGTACTGTCGGAGGGGCAGTACTGAGGGAGCGCCGCACTGTCGGAGGGGCAGTACCGAGGGAGTGCCGCACTGTCGGAGGGGCAGTACTGAGGGAACGCCGCACTGTCGGAGGGGCAGTACCGAGGGAGTGCCGCACTGTCGGAGGGGCAGTACTGAGGGAGCACCGCACTGTCAGAGGGGCAGTGCCGAGGGAGCACCACACTGTCGGAGTGGCAGTACTGAGGGAGCGCCGCACTGTCGGAGGGGCAGTGCCGAGGGAGTGCCGCATTGCCGGAGGGGCAGTACTGAGGGAGCTCGTCACTGTCAGAGGGGCAGTACTGAGGGAGTGCTGCACTGTCGGAGGGGCAGTACTGAGGGAGCTCCGCACTGTCAGAGGGGCAGTACTGAGGGAGCCCTGCACTGTCAGAGGGGCAGTACTGAGGGAGCCCTGCACTGTCGGAGGGGCAGTACTGAGGGAACACCGCACTGTCGGAGGGGCAGTACTGAGGGAGTGCCGGACTGTCGGAGGGGCAGTAATGAGGGAGCGCTACACTGTCGGAGGTGCCGTCTTTCAGATGAGACATTAAACCGAGGTCCCGTCTGCTCTCTCAGGTGGATGTAAAAGATCCCGGGGCACTATTTGGAAGAAGAGCGGGGGCGTTCTCCCCGGTGTCCTGGGGCCAATATTTATCCCTCAATCAACATAGCAAAAAAACAGATTATCTGGGTCATTAACACAATGCTGTGTGTGGGAGCTTGCTGTGCACAATTTGGCTGCCGCGTTTCCCACATTGCAACAGTGACGACACTCCAAAAGTACTTCATTGGCGTTAAAGGGATTGAGACGTCCGGTCATTATGAAAGGCGCTTATAAATGCAAGTCTTTCTTTTTTATCAATACACATTAATCATTTAGACAAAGTAATTGAATGTAATATCTCCAAGTTTGCAGATGACACTAAGCTGGGTGGCGGTGTGAGCTGTGAGGAGGACGCTAAAGGCTGCAGGGTGACTTGGACAGGTTAGGTGACTGGGCAAATGCATGGCAGATGCAGTATAATATGGATAAATGTGAGGTTATCCACTTTGGTGGCAAAAACAGGAAGGCAGATTATCTGAATGGTGACAGATTAGGAGAAGGGGAGGTGCAACAAGACCTGGGTGTCATGGTACATCAGTCATTGAAAGTTGGCATATAGGTTCAGCAGGCGGTGAAGAAGGCTAATGGCTTGTTGGCCTTCATAGCTAGGGGTTCGAGTATAGGAGAAGGGAGGTCTTACTGCAGTTGTACAGGGCCTTGGTGAGGCCTCACCTTGAATATTGTGTTCAGTTTTGGTCTCCTAATTTGAGGAAGGACATTCTTGCTATTGAGGGAGTGCAGCGAAGGTTCACCAGGCTAATTCCCGGGATGGCAGGACTGACATATGAGGAGAGACTGGATCGACTAGGCTTACATTCACTGGAATTTAGAAGAATGGGGATCTCATAGAAACATGTGAAATTCTGACGGGACTGGACAGGTTAGATGCAGGAAGAATGTTCCCGATGTTGGGAAGTGCAGAACCAGGGGTCACAGTCTAAGGATAAGGGGTAAGCCATTTAGGACCGAGATGAGGAGAAACTTCTTCACTCAGAGAGTTGTGAACCTGTGGAATTCTCTACCACAAAGTTGTTGGGACCAGTTCGTTAGATATATTCAAGAGGGAGTTAGATGTGGCCCTTACGGCTAAAGGGATCAAGGGGTATGGAGAGAAAGCAGGAAAGGGGTACTGAGGTGAATGATCAGCCATGATCATATTGAATGGTGGTGCAGGCTCGAAGGGCCGAAAGGCCTACTCCTGCACCTATTTTCTTTGTTTCTATGTTTCCCACAGAGGTGAGCTCTATCTCTCTTCCTCTCTGGGACTCTACAGACAGAGGGAGCACACTCATCTCTGAGTCAGAAGGTTGTGGATTCAAATTCCACTCCAGGAACTTCAGCTGATAAATCTAGGCTGACACACCCAGTGCAGTACTGAGGGAGCGCCGCACTGTCGGAGGGGCAGTACTGAGGGAGCGGCGCACTGTCGGAGGGGCAGTACTGAGGGAGCGCCGCACTGTCGGAGGGGCAGTACTGAGGGAGCGCCGCACTGTCGGAGGGGCAGTACTGAGGGAGCGCCGTACTGTCTGAGGGGCAGTACTGAGGGAGCGCCGTACTGTCGGAGGGGCAGTACTGAGGGAGCGCCGTACTGTCTGAGGGGCAGTACTGAGGGAGCGCCGCACTGTCGGAGGTGCAGTACTGAGGGAGCGCCGCACTGTCGGAGGGGCAGTACTGAGGGAGCGCCGCACTGTCGGAGTGGCAGTACTGAGGGAGCGGCGCACTGTCGGAGGGGCAGTACTGAGGGAGTGCCGCACTGTCGGAGGGGCAGTACTGAGGGAGCGGCGCACTGTCGGAGGGGCAGTACTGAGGGAGCACCGCACTGTCGGAGGGGCAGTACTGAGGGAGCACCGCACTGTCGGAGGAGCAGTACTGAGGAAGCACCGCACTGTCGGAGGGGCAGTACTGAGGGAGCACCGCACTGTCGGAGGGGCAGTACTGAGGGAGAGCCGCACTGTCGGAGGGGCAGTACTGAGGAAGCACCGCACTGTCGGAGAGGCAGTACTGAGGGAGTGTCGCAGTCGGAGGGGCAGTACTGAGGTAGTGCCGCACTGTCGGAGGGGCAGTACTGAGGTAGTGCCGCACTGTCGGAGGGGCAGTACTAAGGGAGCGATACACTGTCGGAGGTATAGTACTGAGGGAGCGGTACACTGTCGGAGGTGTAGTACTGAGGGAGTGCTGCACTGTCGGAGGGGCAGTACTGAGGGAGCGGTACACTGTCGGAGGGGTAGTACTGAGGGAGCGCCGCACTGTCGGAGGGGCAGTACTGAGGGAGTGCTGCACTGTCGGAGGGGCAGTACTGAGGGAGCGATACACTGTCGGAGGGGCAGTACTGAGGGAGTGCTGCACTGTCGGAGGGGCAGTACTGAGGGAGCGATACACTGTCGGAGGGGCAGTACTGAGGGAGCGATACACTGTCGGAGGGGCAGTACTGAGGGAGTGCTGCACTGTCAGAGGGGCAGTACTGAGGGAGCGATACACTGTCGGAGGGGTAGTACTGAGGGAGCGATACACTGTCGGAGGGGCAGTACTGAGGGAGCGATACACTGTCGGAGGGGTAGTACTGAGGGAGCGATACACTGTCGGAGGTGCCGTCTTTCAGATGAGACATTAAACCGAGGTCCCGTCTGCTCTCTCAGGTGGATGTAAAAGATCCCGGGGCACTATTTGGAAGAAGAGCGGGGAAGTTCTCCCCGGTGTCCTGGAGCCAATATTTATCCCTCAATCAACATCACAAAAAAACAGATTATCTGGGTCATTATCACATTGCTGTGTGTGGGAGCTTGCTGTGCACAATTTGGCTGCCACGTTTCCCACAATACAACAGTGACTACACTCCAAAAGTACTTCATTGGCGTTAAAGCGATTGAGACGTCCGGTCATTATGAAAGGTGCTTATAAATGCAAGTCTTATCTTTCTTATCAATATACATTAATGATTTAGACGAATGAATTGAATGTAATATCTCCAAGTTTGCAGATGACACTAAGCTGGGTGGCGGTGTGAGCTGTGAGGAGGACGCTAAGAGGCTGCAGGGTGACTTGGACAGGTTAGGTGAGTGGGCAAATGCATGGCAGATGCAGTATAATATGGATAAATGTGAGGTTATCCACTTTGGGGGAAAAAACAGGAAGGCAGAATATTATCTGAATGGTGACAGATTTGGAAAAGGGAGGTGCAATGAGACCTGGGTGTCATGGTACATCAGTCATTGAAAGTTGGCATGCAGGCAGTGAAGAAGGCAAATGGCATGTTGGCCTTCATAGCGAGAGGATTTGAGTATAGGCGCAGGGAGGTCTTACTGCAGTTGTACAGGGCCTTGGTGAGGCCACACCTAGAATATTGTGTACAGTTTTGGTCTCCTAATCTGAGGAAGGACATTCTTGCTATTGAGGGAGTGCAGTGAAGGTTCATCAGGCTAATTCCCGGGATGGCAGGACTGACATATGAGGAGAGACTGGATCGACTAGGCTTACATTCACTGGAATTTAGAAGAATGGGGATCTCATAGAAGCATATGCAATTCTGACGGGATTGGACAGGTTAGATGAAGGAAGAATGTTCCCGATGTTGGGGAAGTCCAGAACCAGGGGTCACAGTCGAAGGATAAGGGGTAAGCCATTTAGGACCGAGATGAGGAGAAACTTCTTCACTCAGAGAGTTGTGAACCTGTGGAATTCCCTGCTGCAGAGAGTTGTTGAGGCCAGTTCGTTAGATATATTCAAAAGGGAGTTAGATGTGGTCCTTACGGCTAAAGGGATCAAGGGGTATGGAGAGAAATCAGGAATGGGGTACTGAGGTGAATGATCAGCCATGATCTTATTGAATGCTGGTGCAGGCTCGAAGGGCTAAAGGGCCTATTCCTGCACCTATTTTCTATGTTTCTATGTTTCCCACAGAGGTGAGCTCTATCTCTCTTCCTCTCTGGGACTCTACAGACAGAGGGAGCACACTCATCTCTGAGTCAGAAGGTTGTGGATTCAAATTCCACTTCAGGAACTTCAGCTGATAAATCTAGGCTGACACATCCAGTGCAGTACTGAGGGAGCGCCGCACTGTCGGAGGGGCAGTACCGAGTGAGTGCCGCACTGTCGGAGGGGCAGTACTGAGGGAGCACCGCACTGTCGGAGGGGCAGTACTGAGGGAGCACCGCACTGTCGGAGGGGCAGTACTGAGGGAGCGATACACTGTCGGAGGGGCAGTACTGAGGGAGCGCCGCACTGTCGGAGGGGCAGTACTGAGGGAGCACCGCACTGTCGGAGGGGCAGTACTGAGGGAGCGCCGCACTGTCGGAGGGGCAGTACTGAGGGAGCACCGCACTGTCGGAGGGGCAGTACTGAGGGAGCACCACACTGTCGGAGGGGCAGTACTGAGGGAGCGCCGCACTGTCGGAGGGGCAGTACTGAGGGAGCACCGCACTGTCGGAGGGGCAGTACTGAGGGAGCGTCGCACTGTCGGAGGGGCAGTACTGAGGGAGCGCCACACTGTCAGAGGATCTGTACTGAGGGAGTGCCGCACTGTCGGAGGGGCAGTACTGAGGGAGTGCCGCACTGTCAGAGGGGCGGTACTGAGGGAGTGCCGCACTGTCGGACGGGCAGTGCTGCACTCACCCCGAGAGTCAATGCCAAGGATGTAACACACTTCTGAGCTTGTTTAAAAGTCCCTTCACGCCCCGACTGCTTACCAGAGGCTCCAAGGGCAGTGTCGCTGTGCAAGATACAGAGAGTTCGGATCACCTGCAGCCTCCTCAGTCCCAGGTACAGCCCGCTGTGAGCGACGTCAGGCTCAGTGACAGATAACACTCCACCCATCACATCAGAGACACATGCGACCATCGACAGAGCTGGTTGGCTGAAACTTTATCACGGATCAATGATCTATAACCTGGAAAAATCCATGCAAATGCTAAACTTTCAGTGAAAGCTCCAGTGAAAAACAAACCAGGAAACATTTGTCCCGGGCCCATGGTAACCAGCTGGGTCTTAGTGCTGTAACACAACTTGTCTTCAGCTGCCCAGTATGAAGGGCATAGGGACAGTAGGACTAGGGAGGGTCTGAGCATGTTATAGTCAGTATTGGGGAATGGTGTGTATTGGGACTGGGGAGTGTCTGAGCATGTTATGGTCAGTATTGGGGAATGGTGTGTATTGGGACTGGGGAGTGTCTGAGCATGTTATGGTCAGTATTGGGGAATGGTGTGTGTTGGGACTGGGGAGTGTCTGAGCATGTTATTGTCAGTATTGGGGAAAGGTCTGTGTGTATATTGGGACTGGGGAGTGTCTGAGCATGTTATTGTCAGTATTGGGGAATGGTATGTATTGGGACTGGGGAGTGTCTGAGCATGTTATGGTCAGTATTGGGGAATGGTGTGTATTGGGACTGGGGAGGGTCTGAGCATGTTATTGTCAGTATTGGGGAATGGTATGTATTGGGACTGGGGAGTGTCTGAGCATGTTATGGTCAGTATTGGGGAATGGTGTGTATTGGGACTGGGGAAGGTCTGAGCATGTTATGGTCAGTATTGGGGAATGGTGTGTATTGGGACTGAGGAGGGTCTGAGCATGTTATGGTCAGTATTGGGGAACCGGCTTTGTGTGTATTGAACTGTAACAACATCTCGATTTCAAAACCCTCATCCTTATTTTCAAATCCCTCCATGGCCCTCGCCCCTCCCTATCTTTGTAAGCCCGTCCAGCCCCACAACTCCCCCATCGGGACCCTGCAGAGTGAGGTGAACTCGCCCTCGCTCCCTCAACGGGACCCTACAGACAGAGGTGAGCTCTCCCTCTCCCTCACTGGGGCCCTGCCGAGGTGAGCTCTCCCTCCTTCGATGTCCTTGTTAAACGCCAATTGCTCGATTCCAATCCTGATTATAATCGCTTCACCATCGGTGGCTGTGCCTTCTGTTGCCTGGGCCCCAAGCTCTGGAACTCCCTGCCTAAACCTCTCCTCCTCCTCCTTCAAGATGCTCCTTCAAACTCACCTCTTTGACCAAGCTTTTGGTCACTTGCCCTAACTTCTACTTATGCGACTCGGTGTCCAAATGTTTCAATCTGGTGATACTCCTATCAAGTGCCTTGGATGGTTCACTACGTTAAAGGCGCTATATAAATACAAGTTGTAGTTGTTGTTGATGGTCAGTGTGTGTCAGAGAGAGAATATTCCCAAGTTAACTCACTCCCATATCAGCCGCAGGTCAGTATTGTGGGCAATACAACGTGGACCACTTTCCATACCTCGGGAGCCTATTATCAGCAAGGGCAGACATCAATGACCAGATCCAACACCGCCTCCAGTGCACCAGTGCAGCCTTCGGCTGTCTGAGGAAAAGAGTGTTCGAATATCAGGCCCTCAAAGCTGCCACCAAGCTCATGGTCTACAGGGCAGTAGCGAGACCCGCCCTCCTGTATGGCTCAGAGACGTGGACCATATACAGCAGACACCTCAAATCACTGGAGAAATACCAACATTGTCTCCACAAGGTCCTGCAAATCCCCCGGGAGCACAGACACACCAACGTTAGCGTCCTCGACCAGGCCCAACATCCCCAGCATCGAAGCACTGACCGCACTCGACCAGCTCCGCTGGGCAGGCCACATTGTTCACATGCCAGACTCGAGACTCCCAAAGCAAGCGCTCTACTTAGAACTCCTTCACGACCAACGAGCCAAAGGTGGGCAGAGGAAACGTTCCAAGGGACACCCTCCCTGATAAAGTGCAACATCCCCACCGACACCTGGGAGTCCCTGGCCAAAGACCAGTCCGCCCTAAGTGGAGGAAGTGCATCCGGGAGGGCGCTGAGCACCTCGAGTCTCGTCGCCGAGAGCGTGCAGAAAGCAAGCGCAGGCAGCAGAAGGAGCGTGCGACAAACCAGTCCCACCCTCCCCTTCCCTCAACCACTGTCTGTCCCACCTGTGACAGGGACTGTAATTCCAGTATTGGACTGTTCAGTCACCTGAGAACTCACGTTTCGAGTGGAAGCAAGTCTTCCTCGATTCCGAGGGACTGCCGATGATGATGATGATGATGACGAGAGGGGGATTGACAGGACAGAGAAATGGCCAGAAACAGATTGACCAGAGAGGCAAAGTGGAAGGACGGCCATCTTGGACCCGTCTGCAGAATGCTGGCTGTAAAAATGTGGGAGGGAGTCATGTTCCCCAGAGCAGAGAACAATAGACTCTTCATATCAAAGGCACGGATAAGATCTGCTGAGATCCAACGTATGCAAACAAGGCTGAGCAGAGCGAGAGCTGGGGAATGTTTTCAGAGCTCGAACACACAACACACAGAGACGGAAATCAGATACCAAACTCCCAGACTCTGACCGCTGTTCAGTCATTGGGTCAGTAAAGGGACTGTGATGGTCCCGGGCTTTAAATCTAAAGCCAAGCATCATGGAGGGTGCGTTTGGTGACTGATTCATGCAGTCTGCATAGCCCAAGGACTTACTGATGGATCATTATCCAACACTGACCCACTACGGATATGGGAGGGATTTATTCGCTTGCTAACAGTCCCAGCTGTGGCTCAGTGGGTAGCACACACTCGCACAACCGAGTCAGAAGGTTGTGGGTTCGAGTCCCACTCCAGGGACTTGAGCACACAAAGATAAGCTGACACTCACAGTGCAGTACTGAGGGAGTGCCACACTGCGCTGTCAGAGGGGCGGTACTGAGGGAGCGTCGCACTGTCGGAGGGGCAGTACTGAGGGAGTGCCGCACTGTCGGAGGGGCAGTACTGAGGGAGCGACGCACTGTCGGAGGGGCGGTGCTGAGGGAGTGCCGCACTGTCGGAGGGGCAGTACTGAGGGAGTGCCGCATTGTCGGAGGGGCATTACTGAGGGAGTGCCACACTGCGCTGTCGGAGGGGCGGTACTGAGGGAGTGCCGCACTGTCGGAGGGGCAGTACTGAGGGAGTGCCGCACTGTCGGAGGGGCAGTACTGAGGGAGTGCCACACTGCACTGTCGGAGGGGCAGTACTGAGGGAGTGCTGCACTGTCGGAGGGGCAGTACTGAGGGAGCGCTGCACTGCGCTGTCGGAGGGGCAGTACTGAGGGAGTGCCGCACTGTCGGAGGGGCATTACTGAGGGAGTGCCGCACTGTCGGAGGGGCAGTACTGAGGGAGTGCCGCACTGTCGGAGGGGCAGTACTGAGGGAGTGCCGCACTGTCGGAGGGGCATTACTGAGGGAGCGCCGCACTGTCGGGGACAGTACTGAGGGAGCTCCGCACTGTCTCTCTCTCTCTCGCTGTCCCTTTATCTGTATTTCTCACATACCGTCTGTCCCTCTCTCTCCCGATGATATGTCCTTACTTTACAGTATAAATGCACACGAGGCCCATACTTGAGAGAAGGTCACTCTGTGACCAGTAACCTTTATTACCAAGACCTGAAGTGATGAAGGTGGGTGGAGCTTCCCCTTTTATACCTGAAAGTCCAGGTTAGGAGTGTCTCCCATAAGTTCACCACCTAGTGGTCAGTGTTCTCACGGTGTACAACTTAGGTCAGTTTATACATGGGTTACAATGACAGTTGAATACATGACATCACCTCCCCCCCCAAAGTCTTATTGGGATCACAGGTTCAGTCTCTCTGGTGGTTTACGCTCCCTTATAGAGCGCCTGAGTTGGGGCTCCGGTTGTTGGGCGCTGGCCTGAGTGTCTGCTGTTTGCGGTGCCTCAGGCCTGTCCGGACTGTCCACAGTGACTGGGCTCTCCTCCCTTTGGTTCCGGTGTTCGGTCACCTGTGGTGGAGTGAACTCTATATCGTGTTCTTCCTCTGCTTCTTCTATGGGGTTGCTGAACCTCCTTTTTGTTTGATCCACGTGTTTGCGGTAGATTTATCCATTGGTAAGTTTAACTACCGGAATCCTATTTCCCTCTTTGGCAACCACAGTGCCTGCGAGCCATTTGGGCCCTGCAGCGTAATTAAGGACAAAAACAGGGTCATTGACATCAATACATCACAGCCTCGCATTCCTGTCATGGTAGTCACATTGTGACTGACGCCTGCTCTCAACAATTTCTTTCACGGTGGGGTGTATAAGGGATGACCTGGTTTTGAGCATCCTTTTCATTAGTAGCTCTGCGGGTGGAACCCCTGTGAGCGAGTGTGGTCGGGATCTATAGGCCAGCAGGCGGTGTGATAAGCGGCTTTGTAGGGAACCCCCTTGGATTCTGAGCATCCCCTGTTTGATTATCTGCACTGCTCGTTCCGTCTGGCCGTTTGAGGCCGCTTGAACGGTGCCGTTCTGACATGGTTAATTCCATTGCCTGCCATGAAGTCCTGTAATTCAATGCTTGTGAAGCACGGGCCATTGTCGCTGACCAAGACGTCCGGTAGACCATGGGTGGCAAACATTGCCCGTAGACTTTCTACCGTGGCAGAGGATGTGCTTGAATTTAAAATGGCACACTCAATCCATTTGGAGTAGGTGTCTACTGCAACCAAAAACATTTTTCCCATGAAAGGATCTGACAGGCGGTCACAGATGAGTCTTCGCTTTCAGTTCGGGATTGATACAGGGCTATGCGAGGAGATCGGGGCAGTGGGATTAGTTGGGGATTGATACAGGACTATGGGGAGAGAGCGGGGCAGTGGGATTAGTTTGTGGATTGATACAGGACTATGGGGAGAGAGCGGGGCAGTGGGATTAGTTTGGAGATTGATACAGGACTATGGGGAGAGAGCGGGGCAGTGGGATTAGTTTGTGGATTGATACAGGACTATGGGGAGAGAGCGGGGCAGTGGGATTAGTTTGTGGATTGATACAGGACTATGGGGAGAGAGCGGGGCAGTGGGATTAGTTTGGGGATTGATACAGGACTATGGGGAGAGAGCGGGGCAGTGGGATTAGTTTGGGGATTGATACAGGACTATGGGGAGAGAGCGGGGCAGTGGGATTAGTTTGGGGATTGATACAGGACTATGGGGAGAGAGCGGGGCAGTGGGATTAGTTTGGGGATTGATACAGGACTATGGGGAGAGAGTGGGGCAGTGGTATTAGTTTGGGGATTGATACAGGACTATGGGGAGAGACCGGGGCAGTGGGATTAGTTTGGGGATTGATGCAGGGCTATGGGGAGAGAGCAGGGCAGTGGGATTAGTTGGGGATTGATACAGGACTATGGGGAGAGGGCGGGGCAATGGGATTAGTTGGGGATTGATACAGGACTATGGGGAGAGGGCGGGGAAGTGGGATTAGTTGGGGATTGATACAGGGCTATGGAGGGAGAGCGGGGCAGTGGGATTAGTTGGGGATTGCTACAGGGCTATGCGAGGAGAGTGGGGCAGTGGGATTAGTTGGGGATTGATACAGGGCTATGGAGGGAGAGCGGGGCAGTGGGATTAGTTGGGGATTGATACAGGGCTATGGGGAGAGCGGGGCAGTGGGATTAGTTGGGGATTGATACAGGGCTATGGGGAGAGCGGGGCAGTGGGATTAGTTGGGGATTGATACAGGGCTATGGAGGGAGAGCGGGGCAGTGGGATTAGTTGGGGATTGATACAGGGCTATGCGAGGAAAGCGGGGCAGTGGGATTAGTTGGGGATTGATACAGGGCTATGGAGGGAGAGCGGGGCAGTGGGATTAGTTGGGGATTGATACAGGGCTATGGAGGGAGAGCGGGGCGGTGGGATTAGTTGGGGATTGATACAGGGCTATGGGGAGAGCGGGGCAGTGGGATTAGTTGGGGATTGATGCAGGGCTATGGGGAGAGAGCAGGGCAGTGGGATTAGTTGGGGATTGATACAGGGCTATGGGGAGAGGGCGGGGAAGTGGGATTAGTTGGGGATTGATACAGGGCTATGGAGGGAGAGCGGGGCAGTGGGATTAGTTGGGGATTGATACAGGGCTATGGGGAGAGGGCGGGGAAGTGGGATTAGTTGGGGATTGATACAGGGCTATGGAGGGAGAGCGGGGCAGTGGGATTAGTTGCGGATTGATACAGGGCTATGCGAGGAGAGCGGGGCAGTGGGATTAGTTGGGGATTGATACAGGGCTATGGAGGGAGAGCGGGGCAGTGGGATTAGTTGGGGATTGATACAGGGCTATGGAGGGAGAGCGGGGCAGTGGGATTAGTTGGGGATTGATACAGGGCTATGCGAGGAGAGTGGGGCAGTGGGATTAGTTGGGGATTGATACAGGGCTATGGAGGGAGAGCGGGGCAGTGGGATTAGTTGGGGATTGATACAGGGCTATGGGGAGAGGGCGGGGAAGTGGGATTAGTTGGGGATTGATACAGGGCTATGGAGGGAGAGCGGGGCAGTGGGATTAGTTGCGGATTGATACAGGGCTATGCGAGGAGAGCGGGGCAGTGGGATTAGTTGGGGATTGATACAGGGCTATGGAGGGAGAGCGGGGCAGTGGGATTAGTTGGGGATTGATACAGGGCTATGGAGGGAGAGCGGGGCAGTGGGATTAGTTGGGGATTGATACAGGGCTATGCGAGGAGAGTGGGGCAGTGGGATTAGTTGGGGATTGATACAGGGCTATGGAGGGAGAGCGGGGCAGTGGGATTAGTTGGGGATTGATACAGGGCTATGGGGAGAGCGGGGCAGTGGGATTAGTTGGGGATTGATACAGGGCAATGGGGAGAGCGGGGCTGTGGGATTAGTTGGGGATTGATACAGGGCTATGGAGGGAGAGCGGGGCAGTGGGATTAGTTGGGGATTGATACAGGGCTATGCGAGGAGAGCGGGGCAGTGGGATTAGTTGGGGATTGATACAGGACTATGGAGGGAGAGCGGGGCGGTGGGATTAGTTGGGGATTGATACAGGGCTATGGGGAGAGCGGGGCAGTGGGATTAGTTGGGGATTGATACAGGGCTATGGGGAGAGCGGGGCAGTGGGATTAGTTGGGGATTGATACAGGGCTATGGAGGGAGAGCGGGGCAGTGGGATTAGTTGGGGATTGATACAGGGCTATGGGGAGAGCGGGGCAGTGGGATTAGTTGGGGATTGATACAGGGCTATCGAGGGAGAGCGGGGCAGTGGGATTAGTTGGGGATTGATACAGGGCTATGGAGGGAGAGCGGGGCAGTGGGATTAGTTGGGGATTGATACAGGGCTATGGAGGGAGAGCGGGGCAGTGGGATTAGTTGGGGATTGATACAGGGCTATGGAGGGAGAGCGGGGCAGTGGGATTAGTTGGGGATTGATACAGGGCTATGGAGGGAGAGCGGGGCAGTGGGATTAGTTGGGGATTGATACAGGGCTATGGAGGGAGAGCGGGGCAGTGGGATTAGTTGGGGATTGATACAGGGCTATGGAGGGAGAGCGGGGCAGTGGGATTAGTTTGGGGATTGATACAGGACTATGGGGAGAGAGCGGGGCAGTGGGATTAGTTGGGGATTGATACAGGGCTATGGAGGGAGAGCGGGGCAGTGGGATTAGTTGGGGATTGATACAGGGCTATGGAGGGAGAGCGGGGCAGTGGGATTAGTTGGGGATTGATACAGGGCTATGGAGGGAGAGCGGGGCAGTGGGATTAGTTGGGGATTGATACAGGGCTATGGGGAGAGCGGGGCAGTGGGATTAGTTGGGGATTGATACAGGGCTATGGAGGGAGAGCGGGGCAGTGGGATTAGTTGGGGATTGATACAGGGCTATGGAGGGAGAGCGGGGCAGTGGGATTAGTTGGGGATTGATACAGGGCTATGGAGGGAGAGCGGGGCAGTGGGATTAGTTGGGGATTGATACAGGGCTATGGAGGGAGAGCGGGGCAGTGGGATTAGTTGGGGATTGATACAGGGCTATGGAGGGAGAGCGGGGCAGTGGGATTAGTTGGGGATTGATACAGGGCTATGGAGGGAGAGCGGGGCAGTGGGATTAGTTGGGGATTGATACAGGGCTATGGAGGGAGAGCGGGGCAGTGGGATTAGTTGGGGATTGATACAGGACTATGGAGGGAGAGCGGGGCAGTGGGATTAATTGGGGATTGATACAGGACTATGGGGAGAGCGGGGCAGTGGGATTAGTTGGGGATTGATACAGGGCTATGGGGAGAGCGGGGCAGTGGGATTAGTTTGGGGATTGATACAGGGCTATGGGGAGAGCGGGGCAGTGGGATTAGTTGGGGATTGATATAGGGCTATGGGGAGAGAGCGAGGCAGTGGGATTAGTTGGGGATTGATACAGGGCTATGCGAGGAGAGCGGGGCAGTGGGATTAGTTGGGGATTGATACAGGGCTATGGAGGGAGAGCGGGGCAGTGGGATTAGTTGGGGATTGATACAGGGCTATGGAGGGAGAGCGGGGCAGTGGGATTAGTTGGGGATTGATACAGGGCTATGGAGGGAGAGCGGGGCAGTGGGATTAGTTGGGGATTGATACAGGGCTATGGGGAGAGGGCGGGGCAGTGGGATTAGTTGGGGATTGATACAGCGCTATGGGGAGAGGGCGGGGCAGTGGGATTAGTTGGGGATTGATACAGGGCTATGGAGGGAGAGCGGGGCAGTGGGATTAGTTGGGGATTGATACAGGGCTATGCGAGGAGAGTGGGGCAGTGGGATTAGTTGGGGATTGATACAGGGCTATGGAGGGAGAGCGGGGCAGTGGGATTAGTTGGGGATTGATACAGGACTATGGGGAGAGAGCGGGGTAGTGGGATTAGTTGGGGATTGATACAGGGCTATGGAGGGAGAGCGGGGCAGTGGGATTAGTTGTGGATTGATACAGGGCTATGCGAGGAGAGTGGGGCAGTGGGATTAGTTGGGGATTGATACAGGGCTATGGAGGGAGAGCGGGGCAGTGGGATTAGTTGGGGATTGATACAGGGCTATGGGGAGAGAGCGGGGCAGTGGGATTAGTTGGGGATTGATACAGGGCTATGGAGGGAGAGCGGGGCAGTGGGATTAGTTGGGGATTGATACAGGGCTATGGAGTGAGAGCGGGGCAGTGGGATTAGTTGGGGATTGATACAGGGCTATGGAGGGAGAGCGGGGCAGTGGGATTAGTTGAGGATTGATACAGGGCTATGGAGGGAGAGCGGGGCAGTGGGATTAGTTGGGGATTGATACAGGGCTATGGAGGGAGAGCGGGGCAGTGGGATTAGTTGGGGATTGATACAGGGCTATGGGGGGAGAGCGGGGCAGTGGGATTAGTTGGGGATTGATACAGGGCTATGGAGGGAGAGCGGGGCAGTGGGATTAGTTGGGGATTGATACAGGGCTATGGGGAGAGAGCGGGGCAGTGGGATTAGTTGGGGATTGATACAGGGCTATGAGGAGAGAGCGGGGCAGTGGGATTAGTTGGGGATTGATACAGGACTATGGAGGGAGAGCGGGGCAGTGGGATTAGTTGGGGATTGATACAGGACTATGGAGGGAGAGCGGGGCAGTGGGATTAGTTGGGGATTGATACAGGACTATGGAGGGGGAGCGGGGCGGTGGGATTAGTTGGGGATTGATACAGGGCTATGGAGGGAGAGCGGGGCAGTGGGATTAGTTGGGGATTGATACAGGGCTATGGGGAGAGCGGGGCAGTGGGATTAGTTGGGGATTGATACAGGACTATGGAGGGAGAGCGGGGCAGTGGGATTAGTTGGGGATTGACACAGGACTATGGAGGGAGAGCGGGGCAGTGGGATTAGTTGGGGATTGATACAGGACTATGGAGGGAGAGCGGGGCAGTGGGATTAGTTGGGGATTGATACAGGACTATGGAGGGAGAGCGGGGCGGTGGGATTAGTTGGGGATTGATACAGGGCTATGGAGGGAGAGCGGGGCAGTGGGATTAGTTGGGGATTGATACAGGACTATGGGGAGAGAGGAGGGCAGTGGGATTAGTTGGGGATTGATACAGGACTATGGAGGGAGAGCGGGGCAGTGGGATTAGTTGGGGATTGATACAGGACTATGGGGAGAGAGCGGGGCAGTGGGATTAGTTGGGGATTGATACAGGACTATGGAGGGAGAGCGGGGCAGTGGGATTAGTTGGGGATTGATACAGGGCTATGGGGAGAGAGCGGGGCAGTGGGATTAGTTGGGGATTGATACAGGGCTATGGGGAGAGAGCGGGGCAGTGGGATTAGTTGGGGATTGATACAGGGCTATGGGGAGAGCGGGGCAGTGGGATTAGTTTGGGATTGATACAGGGCTATGGGGAGAGAGCGGGGCAGTGGGATTAGTTGGGGATTGATACAGGGCTATGGAGGGAGAGCGGGGCAGTGGGATTAGTTTGGGGATTGATACAGGGCTATGGGGAGAGCGGGGCAGTGGGATTAGTTGGGGATTGATACAGGGCTATGGGGAGAGCGGGGCAGTGGGATTAGTTTGGGGATTGATACAGGACTATGGGGAGAGAGCGGGGCAGTGGGATTAGTTGGGGATTGATACAGGGCGATGGAGGGAGAGCGGGGCAGTGGGATTAGTTGGGGATTGATACAGGGCTATGGAGGGAGAGCGGGGCAGTGGGATTAGTTGGGGATTGATACAGGGCGATGGAGGGAGAGCGGGGCAGTGGGATTAGTTGGGGATTGATACAGGGCTATGGAGGGAGAGCACGAAGAACTTCGGCTCCGAGTTGAGGAGCTGGAATCCAAGCTACAGACATTGCGAGACATCAGGGAGGGAGAAAGTTACCTGGACCTTTTGCTCCAGGTGGCAGCCACACCCTCTAGATTGAATACTTTAGAATTGACACGTGGTCAGGGATAGGAGGGTGTGACTGCAAGTGAAGCAGGAACAGGGATCCAGGAGGTCGTATTGCAGGAGACTCAGTCCCTGCCCTTGTCCAATCGATTTGAGGTTCTTGAAACCCTTGAGGCCAAGTGTGCAGACTGCGGGGTGGATGAGCAGGCTGACCAAGGCACCGTGGTGCAGAGAGCCATTCAAATGGGGGGAGTAAAGAGGCAGGTGGTTGTAGTTGGGGACAGTAGAGTTAGGGGGATAGATAGGGTTCTCTGCAGCCGAGAGCGTGCGTCCCGAAGGCTGTGTTGCCAGGGTAAAGGACATCTCCTCCGGGCTGGAGAAGAACTTGGAGGGAGAGGGGAAAGATCCATTTGCCCTGGTACATGTAGGTACCAATGACATAGGTAGGACTAAGAAAGAGGTTCTGCTGAGAGAATTTGAACAGCTAGGGACTAAATTGAAAAGCAGAACCACAAAGGTAATAGAAACATAGAAAACAGGTGCAGGAATAGGCCATTTGGCCCTTCGAGCCTGCACCACCATTCAATAAGATCATGGCTGATCATGCAACTTCAGTACCCCATTCCTGCTTTCTCTCCATACCCCTTGATCCCTTAAGACATAAGGGCCACATCTAACTCCCTTTTGAATATATCTAATGAACTGGCCTCAACAACTTTCTGTGGTAGAGAATTCCACAGGTTCACAACTCTGTGAGTGAAGAAGTTTCTCCTCATCTCGGTCTTAAATGGCTTACCCCTTATCCTTAGACTGTGACCCCTGGTTCTGGACTTCCCCAACATCGGGAACATTCTTCCTGCATCTAACCTGTCCAGTCCCGTCAGAATTTTATATGTTTCTATGAGATCCCCTCTCATCCTTCTAAACTCCAGTGTATATAACCCTAGTCGATCCAGTGTCTCTTCATATGTCAGTCCTGCCATCCCGGGAATCAGTCTGGTGAACCTTCGCTGCATCTCTCAATAGCAAGAATGTCCTTCCTCAGATTAGGAGACCAAAACTGTACACAATATTCAAGGTGAGGCCTCACCAAGGCCCTGTACAACTGCAGTAAGACCTCCCTGCTCCTATACTCAAATCCCCTCGCTATGAAGGCCATTTGCCTTCTTCACCACCTGCTGTACCTGCATGCCAACTTTCAATGACTGATGAACCGTGACACCCAGGTCTCGTTGCACCTCCCCTTCTCCTAATCTGTCACCATTCAGATAATATTCTGCCTTCCTTTTTTTGCCACCAAAGTGGATAACCTCACATTTATCCACATTATACTGCATCTGCCATGCATTTGCCCCACTCACCTAACCTGTCCAAGTCACCCTGCAGCCTCTTAGCATCCTCCTCACAGCTCACACCGTCATCTGCAAACTTGGAGATATTACATTCAATTCCTTTGTCTAAATCATTAATGTCTCTGCATTATTACCTGAGACATGAGCAAATTGGCAGAAGGTCAGTAGAATCAGGGAGATGAATGCGTGGCCATGAGGTTTGTGTGGGAGAAGTGGGTTTCCATTCGTGGGGCACTGGCACCAATACTCGGGAAAGAGAGAGCTGTTCTGTGGGGACGGACTACACCTGAACTATACCGGGATCAGAGTTCTAGTGAATCGACTAACTGGGGAGGTAGACAGTGCTTTAAACTAAATAAGGAAGGTGGGGAGGACGGTCGCAATAGAGAACAATCTAGAATGCTAAAGAGAAGAGAAAAGGAAGCAATGCAGGAAAATGATTAATGATTTAGACGAGGGGATTAAATGTAGTATCTCCAAATTTGCGGATGACACTAAGTTGGGTGGCAGTGTGAGCTGCGAGGAGGATGCTATGAGGCTGCAGAGCGACTTGGATAGGTTAGGTGAGTACACAAATAACGTTCCAGAAATGCTAGGGAACCAAGGGTCTAGTGAGCAAGAGGAATTAAAGGAAATGATTATTAGTAAGAAAATAGTGCTGGAGAAACTAGTGGGACTGAAGGCCGATAAATCCCCAGGACCTGATGATCTGCATCCCAGAGTACTAAAAGAGGTAGCCATGGAAATAGTAGATGCATTGGTTGTCATCTTCCAAAATTCTATAGATTATGGAACAGTTCCTGCAGATTGGAGGGTGGCAAATGTAACCCCACTATTTAAAAAAGGAGGGAGAGAGAAAACAGGGAACTACAGACTGGTTAGCCTGACATCAGTAGTAGGGAAAATGCTGGAGTCTATTATAAAGGATGTGATAACGGCACACTTAGATAATATCAACGGGATTAGACAAAGTCAACATGGATTTATGAAAGGAAAATCATGTTTGACAAACCTACTGGAGTTTTTTGAGGATGTAACTGATAGAGTAGATAAGGGAGAACCAGTGGATGTAGTGTATTTGGATTTTCAGATGGCCTTTGATAAAGTCCTACATAAGAGGTTAGTGTGCAAAATTAAAGCACATAGGATTGGGGGTAATGTACTGGACTGAATGGAAAATTGGTTAACGGACAGGAAACAGAGAGTAGGAATAAACGGGTCTTTTTCGGGATGGCGGACAGTGACTAGTGCGGTCCCACAGGAATCAGTGCTTGGGCCCCAGCTATTCACAATATATATAAATTGTTATATATGCAAACTTGTATTTACTCTGTACAGCCACCAGAGGGCTCATCCCCTGGAGTCCCAAGGGATCCCATAATCCCTTGGGAGTACAGTATTTACGGAGGCCTCACAGGTTGGAGAGGCACTCTGGAGACCTGCAATAAAAGACTAAGGTCACACTGTACTTTGAGCTCACAGTGTTCAGTCTAACTCTTTCTCCATACATAACAACTGGCGACAAGATACAGATAGTGAACACAAAGATGCAGAGAACAGTGGGCATCCTGGAGAAATTCTCGGCGGGCGATGATTGGGAAACTTTTGTGGAGCGACTTGACCAATACTTCGTGGCCAACGAGCTAGCTGGGGAAGAGAGCGCTGCCAAACGGAGGGCGATCCTCCTCACCGTCTGTGGGGCATTAATGTATGGCCTCATGAAGAATCTGCTCACTCCAGCGAAACCCACGGAGAAATCATACGACGATTTGTGCACACTGGTCCGAGAGCATTTGAACCCAAAGGAAAACATTCTGATGGCGAGGTACCGGTTCTACACCTACAAAAGGTCTGAAGGCCAGTTAAGCAATGTACCCAGGGAGGCGCCGCTAAGTTTATAGTCCTGGCCCTCCAAACTGTGGTCTAGGGCACAGGTCGACTATGCAGGCCCGTTCTTGGGTAAAATGTTCCTTGTGGTTGTAGACGCGTATTCCAAGTGGATTGAATGTGAGATAATGTCGGCTAGCACGTCCGCTGCCACTACTGAAAACCTGCAGGCCACATTTGCCACACACGGCCTACCCGATGTCCTGGTGAGCGACAATGGGCCATGTTTTACCAGTGCTGAGTTCAAAGAATTCATGGCCCATAACGGGATCAAACATGTCACATCTGCCCTGTTTAAACCAGCGTCCAATGGTCAGGCAGAGAGAGCAGTGCAAAGTATTAAGCAGGGCTTGAAGAGGGTAACTGAAGGCTCACTGCAGACTCGCCTATCCCGAGTCCTGCTTAGCTACCGGACGAGATCCCACTCGCTCACTGGGATCCCACCTGCTGAACTGCTCATGAAAAGAGCACTTAAGACAAGGCTCTCGTTAGTTCACCCTGATCTACATGAACAGGTAGAGAGCAGGCGACTTCAACAAAGTGCATACCATGATAGCGCATGTGTGTCACGTGAGATTGAAGTCAATGATCCTGTATTTGTATTGAATTATGGACAAGGTCCCAAGTGGCTTCCCGGCACTGTCGTGGCCAAAGAGGGGAGCAGGGTGTTTCGGGTCAAACTTACAAATGGACTCATTCACCGGACCAAATCAAACTCAGCTTCACGGACTGCCCTGAGCAACCCACCTTGGACCCTTCTTTTTTTGATCCCCCAACACACACACCAGTGGCAATCGACACCACGGTTGACCACAAAGCAGAACCCATCGTCTACAACAGCCCTGCTGGGCCCAACACACCAGGCAGCCCAGCAAGGCCAGCTGCACAGCAGCCCAGCGAGGGCCCATCAAAAATGATTCAACAACACCAGCTTTCACACCGAGACGATCAGGGCAAGAAGGGCCCCAGATCGACTCACCTTGTAAATAATTACACGATTGACTTTGGGCAGGGGTGGGGGGGGAAGTGTTGTTATCGATGTAAACTTGTATTAACTCTATACAGCCACCAGAGGGCTCATCCCCTGGAGTCCCAAGGGATCCCATAATCCCTTGGGAGCACAGGTATTTAAGGAGGCCTCACAGGCTGGAGAGGCACTCTGGAGACCTGCAATAAAAGACTAAGGTCACACTTTACTTTGAGTCATTGAAAGTTGGCATGCAGGTACAGCAGGTGGTGAAGAAGGCAAATGGTATGTTGGCCTTCATAACTAGGGGATTTGAGTATAGGAGCAGGGAGGTCTTACTGCAGTTGTGCAGGGCCTTAGTGAGGCCTCACCTGGAACATTGTGTTCAGTTTTGGTCTCCTAATCTGAGGAAGGACGTTCTTGCTATTGAGGAAGTACAGCGAAGGTTCACCAGACTGATTCCCGGGATGGCAGGACTGACATATCAGGAGAGATTGGATCGACTAGGCTTATATTCACTGGAATTTAGAAGGATGAAAGGGGATCTCATAGAAACATATAAAATTCTGATGGGATTGGACAGGTTAGATGCGGGAAGAATGTTCCCGATGTTGAGGAAGTCCAGTACCAAAGGACACAATCTAAGGATAAGGGGTAGGCCATTGAGGACTGAGATGAGGAGAAACTTCTTCACTCAGAGAGTTGTGAACCTGTGGAATTCTCTACCGCAGAGAGTTGTTGATGCCAGTTCATTGGATATATTCAAGAGGGAGTTAGATGTGGCCCTTATAGCTAAAGGGATCAAGGGGTATGGAGAGAAAGCAGGAAAGGGGTACTGAGGGAATGATCAGCCATGATCATATTGAATGGTGGTGCAGGCTCGAAGGGCTGAATGGCCTACTCCTGCACCTATTTTCTATGTTTCTATGAGCTCACAGTGTTCGGTCTGACGCTTTCTCCATACATAACATAAATGATTTGGATGAGGGAACCAAATATAATATTTCCAAGTTTGCTGACAACACAAAACGTGGTGGATTGTGGGTTGTGAGGAGGATACAAAGACACTGCAAGGTGATTTAGATCGGTCGAGTGAGTGGGTAAACACATGGCAGATGCAGTATAACGTGGATACATGTGAAGTTATCCACTTTGGAGGAAAAACATAAGGACAAAGTATTATTTAAATGGTGATGGCTCGGGAAGTGTCGATGTACAGAGGGACCTGGGTGTCCTTGTACACCAGTCATTGAAAACAAACATGGTGCAGCAAGCAGTGAGGGAGGGAAATGGTATGTTGGCCTTCATTGCAAGAGGGTTTGTGTACAGGAGCAAGGATGTCTTACTCCAGTTATACAGGGCCTTGGTGAGACCACACCTGGAGTATTGTGTGCAGTTCTGGGCTCCTTACCGAAGGAAGGATATACTTGCCACAGAGGGAGTGCAGCGAAGGTTCACCAGACTGATTCCTGGGACGGCAGGACTGTGGTACGAGGAGAGATTGGGTCGACTGGGCCTGTATTCACTGGAGTTTAGAAGAATGAGAGGGGATCTCATTGAAAGGTATAAAATTCTGACGGGGTTGGACAGACTGGATGCAGGGAGGGTGTTTCCCCGGAGCTGGGAAGTCTAGAACAAGGGGTCACACAGTCTCAGGATACGGGGTAGGAAATTTAGGACCGAGATGAGGAGAAATTTCTTCACTCAGAGGGTGGTGAACCTGTGGAATTCTCCACCACAGAAGGCTGTGGAGGCTAAGTCACTGAATATATTTAAGAGGGAGATCGATAGATTTCTAGACACAAAAGGCATCAAGGGGTATGGGGAGAAAGCGAGAATATGGTGTTGTGATAGAGGATCAGCCATGATCATACTGAATGGTGGTGCAGGCTCGAGGGGCCGAATAACTTACTCCTGCTCCTAGTCTCTGTTTCTGTGTTTCTATTACCCAACACTGGCCACTCCGGATATGGGAGGGATTTATCCTGTGAATATTGGCTCGCTCACTGTCCCAGCAGTGGCTCAGTGGGTAGCACTCTCGTCCGAGTCAGAAGGTTGTGGGTTCGAGTCCCACTCCCGGGACTCAAGCACATAAATCTAGGCTGACACTCCAGTGCAGTACTGAGGGAGCGCCGTACCGCGCTGTCAGAGGGGCAGTACTGAGGGAGCGCCGTACCGCGCTGTCGGAGGGGCAGTACTGAGGGAGCGCCGTACCGCGCTGTCGGAGGGGCAGTACTGAGGGAGCGCCGTACCGCGCTGTCAGAGGGGCAGTACTGAGGGAGTGCCGCACTGTCGGAGGGGCAGTACTGAGGGAGTGCCGCACTGTCGGAGGGGCAGTACTGAAGGAGTGCCGCACTGTCGGAGGGACAGTACTGAGGGAATGCCGCACTGTCGGAGGGGCAGTACTGAGGGAGAGCCGCACTGTCGGAGGGGCAGTACTGAAGGAGTGCCGCACTGTCGGAGGGGCAGTGTTGAGGGAGTGCTGCACTGTCGGAGGGGTGGTATTGAGGGAGTGCTGCACTGTCGGAGGGGCAGTACTGAGGGAGCGCCGCACTGTCGGAGGGGTGGTATTGAGGGAGTGCTGCACTGTCGGAGGGGCAGTACTGAGGGAGCGCCGCACTGTCGGAGGGGTGGTATTGAGGGAGCGCCGCACTGTTGGAGGGGCAGTACTGAGGGAGTGCCGCATTGTCGGAGGGACGGTACTGAGGGAGCGCCGCACTGTCGGAGGGGCGGTACTGAAGGAGCGGCGCACTGTCGGAGGGGCAGTACTGAGGGAGTGCCGCACTGTCGGAGGGGCAGTACTGAGGGAGTGCCGTACTGTCGGAGGGGCAGTACTGAGGAAGCGCTGCACTGTTGGAGGGGCAGTACTGAGGGAGTGCCGCACTGTCGGAGGGGCAGTACTGAGGGAGTGCCGCACTGTTGGAGGGGCAGTACTGAGGGAGCGCCGCACTGTCGGAGGGGCAGTACTGAGGGAGTGCCGCACTGTCGGAGGGGCAGTACTGAGGGAGAGCCGCACTGTCAGAGGGGCAGTACTGAGGGAGCGCCGCACTGTCGGAGGGGCAGTACTGAGGGAGCGCCGCACTGTCGGAGGGGCAGTACTGAGGGAGCGCCGCACTGTCGGAGGGGCACTACTGATGGAGAGCCGCACTGTCGGAGGGGCAGTACTGAGGGAGCACCGCACTGTCAGGGGGCAGTACGAGGGAACACCGCACTGTCGGAGGGGCGGTACTGAGGGAATGCCGCACTGTCAGAGGTGCCTCTCTCTAACTCCATCTTTCTGTATGTTTCTCTCTCTCTTTCTCTCTCTCTCTGTCACTCCCTTTCTCTGACTGTCTGTCTCCCTATGTCCCTCTGTATCTCCCTCTCTCTCTCACTTTCTGTCTCTCTCTGGCTCCCTCTCTCTGTTATTCTCTCCCTCTCCTTAAGTCCCTCCATCTCTATCTCTCGCCCACTTACTACTCCCCATCCCCTTCCCCTCTCTCTATCTGTATTTCTCTCTCTCTGTCCCTCTCTATCTGTTTCTCTGTCTCTCTCTCTCTCTCTTTCAGGATCTGTTTGCACCTCTCCCATGTCCTATTCCCACCCTCACACACTCATTCTCTCACTCTGTCGCATTCTCTCTCTCAGTGTTTCTCTCTTTGTCTCTCTGTCCAATTCTCTCTCTCTCTTTCTCGGTGTTCCGTGCTCTTTCTCGCTCTGTTCCTGTGTTTCTCTCGCTCTCTCATACTCTCTCTCTCTATCTGTGTTTCTCTCTCTCTCTCTGTGTTCCGTGTTCTCTCTCGCTCTCTGTCTGTCTCTGTGTTTCTCTCTCCCTCTCTATGTGTGTGTGTGCTCTCTCTCTCTCTCTCTGTGAGTGTGTGTTTCTCTCCCTCTCTCTTGCTCTGTCTCCGTGTTTCCCTCTCTCTCTCAGTTCCGTGCTCTCTCTTTCTGTGAGTGTGTGTTTCTCTCCCTCTCTCTTGCTCTGTCTCCGTGTTTCTCTCTCTCTCTCAGTTCCGTGCTCTCTCTCTCTCTATGTGTGTGTGTTTCTCTCTCCCTCTCTCTCAGTTCCGTGCTCACTCTATGTGTGTGTGTTTCTCTCCCTCTCTCTCAGTTCCGTGCTCTCTCTATGTGTGTGTGTTTCTCTCCCTCTCTCTCAGTTCCGTGCTCTCTCTATGTGTGTGTGTTTCTCTCCCTCTCTCTCAGTTCCGTGCTCTCTCGATGTGTGTGTGTTTCTCTCTCTCTCTGTGTTCCGTGCTCTCTCTCTCTCTGTGAGTGTGTGTTTCTCTCCCTCTCTCTTGCTCTGTCTCCGTGTTTCTCTCTCTCTCTCAGTTCCGTGCTCTCTCTCTCTCTATGTGTGTGTGTTTCTCTCTCCCTCTCTCTCAGTTCCGTGCTCTCTCTATGTGTGTGTGTTTCTCTCCCTCTCTCTCAGTTCCGTGCTCTCTCTATGTGTGTGTGTTTCTCTCCCTCTCTCTCAGTTCCGTGCTCTCTCTATGTGTGTGTGTTTCTCTCCCTCTCTCTCAGTTCCGTGCTCTCTCTCTCTGTGAGTGTGTGTTTCTCTCCCTCTCTCTTGCTCTGTCTCCGTGTTTCTCTCTCTCTCTCAGTTCCGTGCTCTCTCTCTCTATGTGTGTGTGTTTCTCTCCCTCTCTCTCTCTCTCTGAGCCTCGCTCGGTCTCCACCTCTCCCATTTCCCGTTCCCCACCCCCTTCTCCTCCCCTTCCCCTTCCCCTTCCCGACGTGTCCAGCCCTCCCTCTGTGCCACAGACGCTGCTCTGCGCGGCCACGAAGACAGACGGAGTGCTGTGTGTGTTGCTGGGATGTGCGGCGGCGCCTTCTTCCTGCTGCTGCTGCTCTTCGGCTGTGAGGGGCAGCGCCCTGGGCCGGATCCGCTCCTCCTGCAGCCCCACGACCTGCTGTACGCCGAGGGGTTGCGGGAATACCTGCGGGAGGACTGGCGGAAAGCGACGCCGCTGCTGGAGCGCTCGCTGCTCGGCCATTCGGCCCTTCGAAGGTTGCGCAGCGCCTGCAGGGAGCGCTGCGCCCGGGAAGCGCTGGGGGAGCCCCCGCGGGGGGAATCCCCTCCCCGGGACCCCCGGCTGGCCCCCCTGGGCTTCTTCCAGTCACTGCTGGGCCGGGCCGACTGCCTGCGGCGATGCCTGGCCCCCAGTCTGGGCGGGGGGTCCCGGCACCGAGTGGTGGCAGGGGTCCGCGCCGCCTTCCGCAGCCGAACAGCCTACAACTACCTGCAGCTGTGCTACTACAAGGTGAGGGGGCTGGAGGGGGGGAGCGTGATACTGGGGGTGGGGTGAGAGAGAGAGAGAGCGAGACTGGATGGGGAGAGAGAGAGAGCGAGACGGGGGAAGAGAGTGAGACTGGGGGGGGTGGGGGGGAGGGAAAGGGATAGAGCAAGGCTGGGGGGGGGAGAAAAGGGAGGGAGCGAGACACTCGGGGGTGGGGGTGGGAGAGGGAGAGAGCGAGACTCTCGGGGGATGGGGGGGGGAGAGGGAGAGAGCGAGACACTCGGGGGTGCGGGGTGGGAGGGGGAGAGAGCGAGACTCTCGGGGGTGCGGGGTGGGAGGGGGAGAGAGCGAGACTCTCGGGGGTGGGGGTGGGAGGGGGAGAGAGCGAGACACTCGGGGGTGGGGGTGGGAGAGGGAGAGAGCGAAACTCTCGGGGGTGGGGGTGGGAGGGGGAGAGAGCGAGACACTCGGGGGTGCGGGGTGAGAGGGGGAGAGAGCGAGACTCTCGGGGGTGGGGGTGGGAGGGGGAGAGAGCGAGACTCTCGGGGGTGGGGGTGGGAGGGGGAGAGAGCGAGACACTCGGGGGTGGGGGTGGGAGGGGGAGAGAGCGAGACACTCGGGGGTGGGAGAGGGAGAGAGCGAGACTCTCGGGGGTGGGGGTGGGAGGGGGAGAGAGCGAGACACTCGGGGGTGCGGGGTGGGAGGGGAGAGAGCGAGACACTCGGGGGTGGGGGTGGGAGGGGGAGAGAGCGAGACACTCGGGGGTGGAGGTGGGAGAGGGAGAGAGCGAGACACTCGGGGGTGCGGGGTGGGAGGGGAGAGAGCGAGACACTCGGGGGTGGGGGTGGGAGGGGGAGAGAGCGAGACACTCGGGGTGGGGGTGGGAGGGGGAGAGAGCGAGACTCTCGGGGGTGGGGGTGGGAGGGGGAGAGAGCGAGACTCTCGGGGGATGGGGGGGGGGGAGAGGGAGAGAGCGAGACTCTCGGGGGATGGGGGGGGGGAGAGGGAGAGAGCGAGACTCTCGGGGGTGCGGGGTGGGAGGGGGAGAGAGCGAGACACTCGGGGGTGGGGGTGGGGGTGGGAGAGGGAGAGAGCGAGACACTCGGGGGGGGGGGCGGAGAGGGAGAGAGCGAGACTCTCGGGGGTGCGGGGTGGGAGGGGGAGAGAGCGAGACACTCGGGGGGGGGGGCGGAGAGGGAGAGAGCGAGACTCTCGGGGGTGGGAGGGGAGAGAGCGAGACTCTCGGGGGTGCGGGGGGGGAGAGGGAGAGAGCGAGACTCTCGGGGGGGGAGAGGGAGAGAGCGAGACACTCGGGGGTGCGGGGGGGGAGAGGGAGAGAGCGAGACTCTCGGGGGAGGGAGAGGGAGAGAGCGAGACACTCGGGGGTGCGGGGGGGAGAGGGAGAGAGCGAGACTCTCGGGGGAGGGAGAGGGAGAGAGCGAGACACTCGGGGGGGGGGGGGCGGAGAGGGAGAGAGCGAGACTCTCGGGGGTGGGGGTGGGAGAGGGAGAGAGCGAGACACTCGGGGGTGGGGGTGGGAGGGGGAGAGAGCGAGACTCTCGGTGGTGGGGGTGGGAGGGGGAGAGAGCGAGACTCTCGGGGGATGGGGGGGGGGGGAGAGGGAGAGAGCGAGACTCTCGGGGGATGGGAGGGGGGGGAGAGGGAGAGAGCGAGACTCTCGGGGGTGCGGGGGGGGAGGGGGAGAGAGCGAGACTCTCGGGGGATGGGGGGGGAGAGGGAGAGAGCGAGACTCTCGGGGGATGGGGGGGGGGAGAGGGAGAGAGCGAGACACTCGGGGGATGGGGAGAGGGAGAGAGCGAGACTCTCGGGGGTGGGGGTGGGAGAGGGAGAGAGCGAGACACTCGGGGGATGGGGAGAGGGAGAGAGCGAGACTCTCGGGGGGGGGGGGCGGAGAGGGAGAGAGCGAGACTCTCGGGGGTGCGGGGTGGGAGGGGGAGAGAGCGAGACACTCGGGGGTGGGGGTGGGAGGGGGAGAGAGCGAGACACTCGGGGGTGGGGGTGGGAGGGGGAGAGAGCGAGACTCTCGGGGGATGGGGAGAGGGAGAGAGCGAGACTCTCGGGGGTGGGGGTGGGAGGGGGAGAGAGCGAGACTCTCGGGGGATGGGGAAGGGAGAGAGCGAGACTCTCGGGGGGGGGGGAGAGGGAGAGAGCGAGACTCTCGGGGGGGGGCGGAGAGGAGAGAGCGAGACTCTCGGGGGGGGGGGAGAGGGAGAGAGCGAGACTCTCGGGGGTGGGGGGGAGAGGGAGAGAGCGAGACTCTCGGGGGGGGGCGGAGAGGGAGAGAGCGAGACACTCGGGGTGGGTGTGGGAGGGGGAGAGAGCGAGACTCTCGGGGGTGGGGGTGGGAGGGGGAGAGAGCGAGACTCTCGGGGTGGGGGTGGGAGGGGGAGAGAGCGAGACTCTCGGGGGTGGGGGTGGGAGGGGGAGAGAGCGAGACTCTCGGGGGATGGGGGGGGGGGAGAGGGAGAGAGCGAGACTCTCGGGGGATGGGGGGGGGAGAGGGAGAGAGCGAGACTCTCGGGGTGCGGGGTGGGAGGGGGAGAGAGCGAGACACTCGGGGGTGGGGGGGGGGTGGGGAGAGGGAGAGAGCGAGACACTCGGGGGGGGGGCGGAGAGGGAGAGAGCGAGACTCTCGGGGGTGGGAGGGGAGAGAGCGAGACTCTCGGGGGTGGGAGGGGGAGAGAGCGAGACACTCGGGGGTGGGGGTGGGAGGGGGAGAGAGCGAGACTCTCGGGGGATGGGAGAGGGAGAGAGCGAGACTCTCGGGGTGCGGGTGGGAGGGGGAGAGAGCGAGACACCCAGGGGGGGGGGGGAGAGGGAGAGAGCGAGACTCTCGGGGGGGGGGGCGGAGAGGGAGAGAGCGAGACGCTCGGGGGTGGGAGGGGAGAGAGCGAGACTCTCGGGGGTGCGGGGGGGGAGAGGGAGAGAGCGAGACTCTCGGGGGGGGAGAGGGAGAGAGCGAGACACTCGGGGGTGCGGGGGGGAGAGGGAGAGAGCGAGACTCTCGGGGGGAGGGAGAGGGAGAGAGCGAGACACTCGGGGGGGGGGGGGCGGAGAGGGAGAGAGCGAGACTCTCGGGGGTGGGGTGGGAGAGGGAGAGAGCAGACACTCGGGGGTGGGGGTGGGAGGGGGAGAGAGCGAGACTCTCGGTGGTGGGGGTGGGAGGGGGAGAGAGCGAGACTCTCGGGGGATGGGGGGGGGGGAGAGGGAGAGAGCGAGACTCTCGGGGGATGGGAGGGGGGGAGAGGGAGAGAGCGAGACCTCGGGGGTGCGGGGGGGAGGGGAGAGAGCGAGACTCTCGGGGGATGGGGGGGGGAGAGGGAGAGAGCGAGACTCTCGGGGGATGGGGGGGGGGAGAGGGAGAGAGCGAGACACTCGGGGGATGGGGAGAGGGAGAGAGCGAGACTCTCGGGGGTGGGGGTGGGAGAGGGAGAGAGCGAGACACTCGGGGATGGGGAGAGGGAGAGAGCGAGACTCTCGGGGGGGGGGCGGAGAGGGAGAGAGCGAGACTCTCGGGGGTGCGGGGTGGGAGGGGGAGAGAGCGAGACACTCGGGGGTGGGGTGGAGGGGGAGAGAGCGAGACACTCGGGTGTGGGGGTGGAGGGGGGAGAGCGAGACTCTCGGGGATGGGGAGAGGAGAGAGCGAGACTCTCGGGGTGGGGTGGGAGGGGGAGAGAGCGAGTCTCTCGGGGGATGGGGAGAGGGAGTGAGCGAGACTCTCGGGGGGGGGGGGAGAGGGAGAGAGCGAGACTCTCGGGGGGGGGCGGAGAGGGGAGAGCGAGACTCTCGGGGGGGGGGGAGAGGGAGAGAGCGAGACTCTCGGGGGTGGGGGGGGAGAGGGAGAGAGCGAGACTCTCGGGGGGCGGGGCGGAGAGGGAGAGAGCGAGACACTCGGGGTGGTGTGGGAGGGGAGAGAGCGAGACTCTCGGGGGTGGGGGTGGGAGGGGGAGAGAGCGAGACTCTCGGGGGTGGGGCGGGAGGGGAGAGAGCGAGACTCTCGGGGGGGGGCGGAGAGGGAGAGAGCGAGACTCTCGGGGGTGGGGGTGGGAGGGGAGAGAGCGAGACTCTCGGGGGTGCGGGGGGGGGAGAGGAGAGAGCGAGACTCTCGGGGGGGCGAGAGGGAGAGAGCGAGACTCTCGGGGGGGGGAGGGAGGGGAGGAGAGCGAGACTCTCGGGGGTGCGGGGGGGGGAGAGGGAGGGGGAGAGGGAGGGAGCGAGACTCTCGGGGGGTGGGAGAGGGGCCTCGGGGGGGAGGAGAGGCGAGACTCTCGGGGGGAGGGAGAGGGAGAGAGCGAGACTCTCGGGGGATGGGGGGAGGGAGAGGGAGAGAGCGAGACTCTCGGGGGGGGGGGGAGGGGGAGAGAGCGAGACTCTCGGGGGTGGGGGTGGAGGGGAGAGAGCGAGACACTCGGGGGTGCGGGGGTGGGAGGGGGAGAGAGCGAGACTCTCGGGGGGGGGTGGAGGGGGAGAGAGCGAGACTCTCGGGGGGGAGGGAGAGGGAGAGCGAGACTCTCGGGGGATGGGGGGAGGGAGAGGGGAGATAGCGAGACTCTCGGGGGGGGGGGAGGGGGAGAGAGCGGAGACTCTCGGGGGATGGGGGGAGGGAGAGGGAGAGAGCGAGACACTCGGGGGATGGGGGGAGGGAGAGGGAGAGAGCGAGACACTCGGGGGGGGAGAGGGAGAGAGCGAGACACTCGGGGAGGGGGGGAGAGGGAGAGAGCGAGACACTCGGGGGGGGGGAGAGGGAGAGAGCGAGACACTCGGGGGATGGGGGGGGGGGGAGGGAGAGAGAGCGAGACTCTCGGGGGATGGGGGGAGGAGAGGGAGAGAGCGAGACACTCGGGGGATGGGGGGAGGGAGAGGGAGAGAGCGAGACACTCGGGGGATGGGGGGAGGGAGAGGGAGAGAGCGAGACACTTGGGGGTGGGGTGGGAGAGGGAGAGAGCGAGACACTCGGGGGTGCGGGGTGGGAGGGGGAGAGAGCGAGACACTCGGGGGTGGGGGTGGGAGGGGGAGAGAGCGAGACTCTCGGGGGTGCGGGGTGGGAGGGGAGAGAGCGAGACTCTCGGGGGTGGGGGTGGGAGGGGGAGAGAGCGAGACTCTCAGGGTGGGGGTGGGAGGGGGAGAGAGCGAGACTCTCGGGGGTGGGGTGGGAGGGGGAGAGAGCGAGACACTCGGGAGGGAGGGGGAGAGAGCGAGACTCTCGTAGGTGGGGGTGGGAGGGGAGAGAGCGAGACACTCGGGGGGGTGGGGGGAGGGGGGGGAGAGAGCGAGACACTCGGGGGATGGGGGGAGGGAGAGGGAGAGAGCGAGACACTCGGGGGATGGGGGGAGGGAGAGGGAGAGAGCGAGACACTCGGGGATGTGGGGAGGGAGAGGGAGAGAGCGAGACACTCGGGGGTGGGGGTGGGAGAGGGAGAGAGCGAGACATCGGGGGTGCGGGTGGGAGGGGGAGAGAGCGAGACACTCGGGGGTGGGGGTGGGAGGGGGAGAGAGCGAGACTCTCGGGGGTGCGGGGTGGGAGGGGGAGAGAGCGAGACTCTCGGGGGTGGGGGTGGGAGGGGGAGAGAGCGAGACTCTCAGGGGTGGGGGGTGGGAGGGGGAGAGAGCGAGACTCTCGGGGTGGGGGTGGGAGGGGAGAGAGCGAGACACTCGGGGGGTGGGGGGAGGGAGGGGGAGAGAGCGAGACTCTCGTAGGTGGGGGTGGGAGGGGGAGAGAGCGAGACACTCGGGGGGGTGGGGGGAGGGAGGGGGAGAGAGCGAGACACTCGGGGGTGGGGGTGGGAGGGGGAGAGAGCGAGACACTCGGGGGTGCGGGGGTGGGAGAGGGAGAGAGCGAGACTCTCGGGGGGGTGGGGGGAGGGAGGGGGAGAGAGCGAGACTCTCGGGGGGGAGAGGGAGAGAGCGAGACACTCGGGGGTGGGGGTGGGAGGGGGGAGAGAGCGAGACACTCGGGGGTGCGGGGGGGGGGAGAGGGAGAGAGTGAGACTCTTGGGGGGGGGAGGGGAGAGAGCGAGACTCTCGGGGGGTGTGGGAGGGAGAGGGAGAGAGCGAGACACTCGGGGGTGGGGGTGGGAGGGGGAGAGAGCGAGACATCGGGGGGGGGGGGAGGGGGAGAGAGCGAGACTCTCGGGGGGGGGGTGGGGAGGGGAAGAGCGAGACTCTCGGGGGGGGGGGGAGAGGGAGAGAACGAGACACTCGGGGGATGGGGGGAGGGAGAGGGAGAGAGCGAGACTCTCGGGGGATGGGGGGAGGGAGAGGGAGAGAGCGAGACTCTCGGGGGGGGAGAGGGAGAGAGCGAGACACTCGGGGGGGGGGGAGGGGGAGAGAGCGAGACTCTCGGGGGGGGGGAGGGGGAGAGAGCGAGACTCTCGGGGGGGAGGGGGAGGGGGAGAGAGCGAGACTCTCGGGGGTGCGGGGTGGGAGGGGGAGAGAGTGAGACTCTCGGGGGTGGGGGTGGGAGGGGGGAGAGAGCGAGACTCTCAGGGGTGGGGGGTGGGAGGGGGAGAGAGCGAGACTCTCG